>NW_028317950.1:11657500-11957500 GCF_062004578.1 Staurois parvus | reverse complement strand
AATACCAATCAACAAAGGGGCATAATTCTCTCCACTGAAACCAATGGTGGGACACAATTCCTACCAATGACACCAACAATGGGGCAAATGACATGACACCAAAGATGGGGTATTGTTTTTTCCAAGTGACTTTGGGATCTTTCCTACTCTCAATGACTGCAGTCCGGCCCCTCTAAAGCCTGAAAGACAGTAAACTGGCCCTTTGTTTAGAAAGCTTGGAGACCCCTGCTCTAAGTCATTCAGTTGTGCATATAAATTGGAGCTTGTGCTTCTGAGCTCAGCGCATCAGCTAAAGATAGATAAGGGCATGGTGTGGACTGTATTTTCAGCTTTCAGTACCATCACACTTTGAATGACAATTGCACGGTCATGCAACACTGTACCCATATGAATTTTTTAGCATTTTTTTGAGACAGATAAAACTTTATTTTGGAGGTATTTATTCGCCACTGGGATTTTTATTTTTTTGCTATATAAATGAAAATGTAAACAAATTTTGAAAAAAGTGTTTTCCTTATAACATTTTGCAAATAAATAATCTTTCTTCATAAATCTTGGCCAAAATGTATTCATTTATCTTTTTAGTAAAAATAAAAAAAAACCCAAATTAGTTTATAACCAATAATTATAGTTTTTCAAAATTTATATTTTACATTTTTAATGTATTTTTTTATATTATTATTTATGTTTTGTTTGTTTTTTAACATACTGTCACCCTAGCAGTACAGTGTCACCATAGTGACACTGTACTACTTGTGGGGGGTGATGAAGATTTTTTTTTTTTTCACACTGATTGCTTTTACACCCGCAAAGGCTGTAAAAGCAATCATTTTTCCTTCTCTCTGGCTTTATTCTTGCAGCCATTGAGAAATACTGTGAGAGCTGTGATTGGTCACAGCTTGTCACATGGTACAAGGCTGTTGTGAATAGCCTTGTACCATGTGACCTCTGTGATCATTCACAGATTTCACTAGTAGTAAGCAATGATGTCAGAAGTGACATCTTGCTTACTACTATTGATGTGATCACCGATTGGCCAATCAGTGACCACATGATCAGGACATCACATAGAGGTCCCGTACAGCGATCCCAGGGAGCGCGCACAGGCTGTAAATGCGGGCGCTGTTTATGAACAGCAACCCGCTCCTGCACTGCTCCCGTCCGCCCGTTTTATGTACATGGGCCCGACGGGAAGTAGTTAGAGTAAATCCACTTTTGTTAAAAAAAAAAAAAAAATTCCATCTCGGCGATCAATGTACATTAGAAGGATTTTAACAAACGTTGTTGCAGATTCCTACTTGTGTCTGTTGTGAATAAATAGCTATTTGTTTGACCTTGCCCTTTGCAGAATGATTCTGAATGCTATGGTCTGATTCATTATAATTAGCAGGTGCACTCTCTGTGTTCTGATGAGAAAAGTTGCAGCGTCTGCATCCCTTAGAAGTAATGAACCCTTAACCACTTCCTGAATGCGCTATAACCAAAAGACAGCTACAGCGCGGTCAGCTAGATGGCCATGGATGTCCTCCCAGAAACACCCCCCCCCCCCCGTGCTCTCCCTAGGGCGATCTGTGATTGCTGTGTCCTTACTGATCATATGTCCAAGTAAAGAGCAAATCAGAGCCGCCTTTTACATGTAACCAGCTTTGCTCAATTGTCTTCCACAAAAGTGGAGTTACCCTTTGGGTTATGTTTTTGTCCCTATTGAGTTCCATGTGTAGAAAAGCAGTTCTGACGTCTATGGACACATGCCCTAACCTTGCTGTTTTCAGATGCTGCTCTCTAGGTACCCCACCAAAGAGTTAAAGGCCTCCGAGCATCACCAGCTGCCAATAACTCAGCTCTTTCGCCTGGCACTGAAACATGAGGCTTTGCTGCTGAGAGTTCCCCATCTCCAGAAGACACAAGACAGATGCTTGCTGTGTAACAGACTCATTTATTGGATCGCCTCTTGTCTCTGCAAAGAACACCATACTGCCGCAGGCGTGGGTGGGAAAATGGCGTCCGAAGTAGATTCTGTGTGACTGCCCAGAGTGATGCAGTAATATATATGGATAAATCTCAGATCTGTTCATCAGAGCTCCTTATGTACTCCTCACTTCTTATGATGGTGTACATTTTCATTTGCAGACTTCATTTACATTCAAGGTTTACTCTCTGGCTGCTGGAGTCACACCAACCTAATCTGAACACGAAACCTCAGGCCAACATAAAAAAAATATTCTTTAAAGCTGGAAATGGAAAAAATACCCTTGTTGTGGAGTTCCTCAAGCAGTGGAAGGATTAAATGCTTCCCCCTCAGCCCCTTGTCATCAGCATTCTGGTCAGTGGTCCCAGCTATGACATCATCATATGCATTGAAAGACCATCAGTCCTGCATTGTACATGAGGACACCAAAGGGCCTGTTCACAATCCAGAACATCAGAGGGGTAAGTGCTGACTTCTAGAGGAACAAAGGATAAGAGAAGTAAAATTGCTTGCCAGGGGAACCCCACTGCAATGTGTTTTTATTTATTTATATATATATATATATACACATTGAAAACACATCAGATCTCAGTGCAGAAAAATATCATGCTGGATACTGATATGGACTGGATAATGTGTTGGGAACGTTAGGATGCCCCATCCTTTGATCAAAGTGAAAATTATCAACCTACAGAGGACTGAATTCAAAGACACCCCAAAAATCAAAGTGAAAAAATTATGCAGCAGGCTGGTCCATTTTTCTGAAATTTCATTGCAGCAACTCAAAATAGTACTCAGTAGTTTGTATGGCCCCCATGTGCTTGTATGCATGTCTGACAACGTCGGGGCATGCTCCTAATGAGACATCGGATGGTGTCCTGGGGTATTTCCTCCCAGATCTGGAGCAGGGCATCACTGAGCTCTTGGACAGTCTGAGGTGCAACCTGGCAGCATCTGATGGACTAAAACATGATATCCCAGACTTGTTCTATTGGATGTAGGTCAGGCGTGGGGGCCATTCAATGGTATTAATTCCTTCATCCTCCAGAAACTGCCTGCATACTCTCGCCACATGAGGCCAGGAATTGTTGTGCACCAGGAGGAACCCAGGACCCCCTGCGCCAGCGTAGGGTCTGACAATGGGTCCAAGGATTTCATCCCGGTACCTAATGGCAGTCAGGGTGCCATTGTCCAGCCTGTAGAGGTCTTTACGTCCCTCCATGGATATGCCTCCCCAGACCATCACTGACCCAACACCAAAATGGTCATGCTGAATGATGTTACAGGCAGCATATCATTCTCCACAGCTTCTCCAGACCTTTTCACATCTCTCATGTGCCCAGGGTGAACCTTCTCTCATCTGTGAAAAGCACAGGGCACCAGTTGCAGACCTGCCAATTCTGGTGTTCAATGGCAAATACCAATCGAGCTCTATGGTGCCAAGCAGTGAGTGCAGGGCCCACTAGAGGATGTCAGGCCACCCTCATGAAGTCTGTTTCTGATTGTTTGGTCAGAGTCATTTAAACCAGTGGCCTGCTGGAGGTCATTTTGTAGGCCTCTAGCAGTGCTCATCCTGTTCCTCCTTGCACAAAGGAACAGATACTGGCCTTGCTGATGTGTTAAGGACCTTCTACGACCCTGTCCAGCTCTCCTAGAGTAACTGCCTGTCTCCTGGAATCTTGTCCATGCTCTTGAGACTGTGCTGGGAGACACCACAAACCTTCTGGCAATGACACGTATTGATGTGCCATCCTGGAGGAGTTGGACTGCCTGTGCAACCTCTGTAGGGTCCAGGTATCGCCTCATGCTACATATAGTGACACTGACCCTAGGCAAATGCAAAACTAGTGAAAAACAGTCAGAAAAGATGAGTAGGGAAATAAATGTCAGTGGTCTCCACCTGTGAAACCTTCCTGTTTTGGGGGTCATCTCATTGCCCATCCAGTGCACCTGTTGTTAATTTCATTAACACCAAAGCAGCTGAAACTGATTGACAACCCCCTCTGCTACTTAACTTGACCAGATCAATATCCCAGGAGTTTAATTGACTTGATGCTATACTCTGATAAATAATATAGTGCACTCATAATGTATTTAGACCCCTTCACTTTTTTCAGTTCTCGCCCGGCCAATAGCAAAATAATGGTCGACAGGACTCTCAGTGATCCTGGTGGGCACCATTTTATGCCCTCCTTGATCACGCCTCACACATGCCCGCGGGGCCACACTGTAGCGAGATCTGTCACTGGCTGTGTCTGACTATGATGAGCAATCATAATGTGTACAAAAAAAAAAATACTAATCCCGTCTCCAAAGTAGTACAATGTTATTATGGTAACATTATACTACTCTGGTCACAGTGGGTTATGAAAAAAAAATCATTAAAAAAAAAAAGTAATATAAAAAAAATACAAAAGTAGAAAAATTGGAAAAATATTTTTTTTATTTCGTACTGTAACCAGTTAGTGTTCCTGATTAGCATCACACTAGTTATATGATGACGCTGTGCTGCACTGGTGACAGTATGTAAAAAATAGAAAAAACTCGCCATGCCTCTTGCTAAATACCTCAGACTGTCTACTTTGCACAGAGGGGTCATTTGGGGGATATCTGTACTGTCCTGACATTTTTGGGCCTCAAGAAATTAGATTGGCCGTCAGTACTTCAGCTTTGATCGATTTTAAGATATATACCATAGTTGTTGTCTCTAGAACCTTCCTACAGACTAATAAATACTGATTTATGAAGAACAATTTGACAGAAAACAGAAACAAAGAAAAATGTGTTTTTTGTTTTTTTTTTAAATTTTCGGTTTAAATTGATAAAAATGTAGTTTGGGTACAGCATTGCATGACCAGGTAATTGTCATTCAAAGTACGAGAGCACTGGAAGCTGAAAATTGACTTGGCAGGAAGGGGGTAAAAGTGCCCGGTATTGAAGTGGTTGAATTAAACTTTTTCACATTAATCTACACTCAGTACCCCATGATGACAAAGTGGAAACAGGATTTTATATATGTCTGTGAATTTTTATTAAAAATAAAAAATTTAAATATCACATTGACATAAGTATTCAGACCCTTTGCAACAACACTTGAAATTTAGCTCAGGTGCCTCACTTTTCTCTTGATCGTTGCTGAGATTTTTCTACGCCTTGACTGGAATCCACCTGTGGTGAAAGGGACAATGCATACTGTATCCGCGCAAAAGCCATGAGGTCATGAAGCCATGTAGAGCTCAGAGACAGGATTATTGTAAGGCAAAGATTTGGGGAAGGCAATGAAAAAAAAATTCTGCACTGAAAGTTCCCAAGATCGCAGTGGCCTCCATAATTCTCAAATGGAAGAAGTTTGGCACAACCAGGACTCTTCCAACAGCTGTCACCTAGGCAAACTGAGCAATCGGGGAAAAGGGCTTTATAGCACATGAAAGCCTGCATGGAGTTTGCAAAAAAAACTAATTATATATTTTCTCTTATTCTTCTTTTCTTTTTTTTTTTTTTTTTACAGTTCAGGCTTTGCTTCATTGTACATATGTTGACAATAAACTTGCCACTGCCCCTGCTTAATATGATAAGTTCACTTTTAGTAACATCTTACAACCATATTTAGGGTGTAATATGTTATGAAAGGACTGGCCCCCGCTCCTCCAAATCCCCCGTTTTGACATCTAGCGGGGGATCTTCTTCCCCCACTAGAAGTCAGTTTTTTAAAAACGTGGCCGTGCAGGGCTCTGTCTGCCCTGCCATGTCATGCATTCACTGAATGAGAAAACTATAGTCCCCTACTGACTTTGCTGCTGTTGGCTTGTAGTGTTCAATGAACTGCCATGGCACTGTTGAGTACTGTGGTAGTTCATTGATTTTTCCTGGCAATGTGTACCTGCTTGTCTGTACAAGGTATGATCAGGATTGGAACACTGACAGTCCGCAGGGGTCTTGAATGGCTGGTGCAATGCTTTGCAGGCTTCCAAACAAAAAATAGTAAATGCTCATTTTCTTGCCTGTAAAAAAATTTACATTATTATTTTTTTTTAAAAAAGGCGAACGTATCCTCTGACTGCAATGCAAAAAAGTGAGGTTCATCTCCTGCCTATGCTGTGCAAAGGATCACAAGACTGGCTGATCAGAATTACAAATCCTTTTTTTTGGGTTCAATTAAAAATGCCATACATGTACAGTGCAGCTCCTGGTACAGAGTAAAGAAGCATGCAGACTGTTTTTATGTTAACCTCTTGCCGACCGCGCATAGCCGAATGACGGCTTCACCGCGGCCGGCCAGTTCTGGGTGGACGTCATATGATGTCCTCCCAGAACACGCTCTCCTGCGCGCCCCAGGGGGCGCGCACCCGGCGATCTCCGTGATCGCTGTGTCCTACGGACACAGCTGATCACGTGATGTGGTAAAAGGCCAATCACAGCGGCCTTTTACCACGTGATCAGCGGTGTCCAATGACACGCTGATCACAGGGAAATGCAAGTGCCGGTTCTCGGCTGCACTTTCCTCACGCTGTCAGATCGTGAGGAAAGTACTGCCGAGAACCGGCAGTTGTCAGAGCGGGGATCGGCACCGATCATCAGGGCACTGATGATCAGTGCCCTGATGATCGGTGCCCAGCAGTGACACCCGCAAGTTCCGCCCAGCAGTGCGCCCACTAGCTCCGCCCACCCGTGCCCAGCAGTGCACCCACCTGTGCCCAGCAGTGCCCCCACCTGTGCCCAGCAGTGCACCCACCTGTGCCACTCTGCAGTGCCACCTACCTGTGCCCAGAAGTGCCACCTACCTGTGCCCAGCAGTGCCACCCACCTGTGCCCACCCACCTGTGCCCACCAGTGCCACCCACCTGTGCCCACCAGTGCCACCCACCTGTGCCCACTCACCAGTGCTGCCCACCAGTGCCACCCACCAGTGCAGCCCAGCAGTGCTGCCAGTCAGTGCCACCAGTCAGTGCCCAGGGGTTGTGCCAGTCAGTGCCGCCAGTCAGTGCCCAGCAGTGATGCCAGTCAGTGCCGTCTATCAGTACCCATAATCAGTGTCACCTATCAGTGCCGCCTATCAGTGCTGCATATCAGTGCCGCCTATCCGTGACCCCTAATTAGTGCTGTCTATCAGTGCCGCCTATCCGTGCCACCTCATTAGTACTGCCTATCAGTGCCCTTTAGTGCTGCCTATCAGTGCCCATCAGTGGCACCTATCAGTGCCCATCAGTGCTGCCTCATCAACGCACATCAGTGAAGGAGAAAAAATACCTGTTTGAAAAATTTTATAAAAGAAACAAATAAACCTTTTTTTTTTTTCAAATTTTTTGCACTTTTTTTATTTATAGCGCAAAAAGTAAAGTGCCCAGTGGCGATTAAATACCACCAAAAGAAAGCTCTATTTGTGAGAAAAAAATGATCAAAATTTCATATGGGTACAATGTTGCATGACCGCGCAATTGTCAATCAAAGTGCGGCAGCGCTGAAAGCTGAAAATTGGCCTGGTAAGGAAGGGGGTATAAGTGCCTGGTAGGCAAGTGGTTAAGGATAAACACAGACGTAAATATTGAATGCTGCATTGCTGTAAAAACAAACCTATGTTCTAAAATTGATACAAATGTAATTTTGTAATGTACTGTAATCTTATTTATTTTAATGAAACTGCAGCTGGTTATTATTTGCTTTGGCTGCTACAATGTTTCAGGTTTCTATTTCCATACAGGATTTTCCAGAATCCTCATCCCCCTGCTCCTGTTTGCCGTGAGATTACAGGCAACCTGTTGCATGGAGTATGGCTTCTTGTTAGCATGTGTTAAAGGGATATGCTGGTGGTGTACTGATTCATACTGCAGCAGTGGCACTGGTGACTTGTAATTATTATTAACCTCCCACATTGCCTTTAATGTGAAGTATTTCAGCACATGGAATGGCCAATCTCACTATATACAGAACAGAAGTTTGTAATGGTCTCTACGGAAATGCTTTTGACAGCAAGGACATTTTTTTTTTTGTGAAAAAGACCAGGGTTTTACTTCTGGATTTGAACTTAGCCTACCATGGCTGTGCTAGGAATGGGGCAGAATTTGCCACTGGGGCCCAGATGGCAGTAAAGACCCAGCTGGGGGTCACACCCTGGCTTACTTTGCCCAAAACAAGTCTTCTTTGGCTGGTGGTGTTCTTCATTGCCAATATTTAATTACTGTATAATCTATAGCTATTGGTTCTGCAGATTATTAAGATGCTGTTTTTTTTTTTTGTTTTTCAGCCATCCTGAAGAAACCCTGTAAAAGTATAGACTGCGCCTTGTACAAAAGAGAACTCTGTCCTGAGGGCTCTTCAGAATGTGGTCGCTGTATCCAAGGCTACGTGGAGGCCAATAATGGCAGATGCGTGCCAGCCAACTCAGGTACTGAAGTCAAATTGTCTGATTTTTTCCTGCGATATTTAGGACCTGATAGGCCAATACGGGCAACAAGAACACTTTACAACACTGGGAATATAATATATATTGTTTGCACGTATACTGAAATAATGGTGATTATGTCATACAAATCCACGAACTTAAGCACAGTGTTTTACCTTGATGAGTGCGTCAGTCTTCCCAGATGTGTGGTTTTAGTTATAGGTGGAGCGTGGCAGAGTCATCCCTTCGCATCTGTCTTAGTATTTAGACACTGAGATGCTTTGGCCACAATTCCTAACTGTGTGTTTTGAGAGTGCAGGGCAATCAGTTCTATCCACAAGTCAAATACAGCTATGTGAAATGGACTTGCGGCCAAAATATTTGTCATTTTGTTCAGCCACTCTTGTAATCTAGACACTTTGGCTAGTCAGTATGGCTAAGCTGGTGCCCTCGTTTTTCTCTTCCGCATGATACAGCTGGGTAGTCAGACCATCCCAGCCTGTGACTAGACCATGAAGGAGCAGAAAGTACACTGATAACATCGTCTCTCTGCTCTCTCTTCTAATTAGAATGAGGGAGGGAGATGAAAAGCAGAAGGTTCCTGATTGGCTCAGAGTTCTGCCTCTCTCTCTCTCTCTCTCTCTCTCTCTCTCTCATGTTGTGTAGGGGGTGACAGGAGGCTGAGATTAGGACATATTCACATTTATATGCTAGTTTTATATAAAAAATATATATAATCATATTTATTAAACACACCTAGAATAAATTGTGTTTCAATATCTGCTTGGATCTCCATGATTACTAGACAAGGTCAGGCAGTGGTAGAGCCTTGAAATTCACATAAGCCTTCACTATTTTTGTCTGAGGTCAGAAGGACCTCTATGGTTTGGGAACATGCTGGTGAATTAAAATCAAGGCAGACAGTTCTGTGATGACTAACTCTGATGTGAGTCCTGTCTGGGTTTTAAAATCTCCTGCATTATACAGAAAGCAAACAAGTGTTTGAAAGCCATCCAAAGTATTGTACAAGTGAAATTATGAGAAAACAATTATACAGATTTTGGGGTGAAGGTGGAACAGATAGTTTACAGTCTAGATCAGGGGGTTTTCAAAGTTTCTAAGCAAAGGGCCAGTTTACGGTCCTTCAGGCATTAGGGGAGCAGGACTGTGACAAGTGGGAGAAGAAAATGCCCCAACATCAGTGACCTATCATTGGTTTAAATGGGAGAAATAGTGCCCCATTGTTGGTATCAGTGGAAGAATAGTGCCTTATTAAAGGTGTCAGTAGGGAAAATGGTGCCCCATCATTGGTGTCAGTTGGTGAAATAGTGCCACAAGGGCCAGATACAGGCAAGCAAAGGGCCACACCAGCCTCTGGGCTGCAATTTGGAGAACATTGGGCTAGAGATTCAGTGGCTGCAAGTCCCAGAAATGGGCACAAGATTTGCTGCTTGCTTTTAATGCTGCTTTTGATCAGTGCTGCAATGGACTTTAATATTGCCCTCTCAGGTCTTTGTAGTGTGTACAGTTCAATAGAATAGGGCTCTCAGGAAAGAGGTTCTCCACTGTGTCCTAGACATGAGGACGAGGTTCTCCACTGTGTCCTAGACATGAGGACGAGGTTCTCCACTGTGTCCAGGACATGAGGACGAGGTTCTCCACTGTGTCCAGGACATGAGGACGAGGTTCTCCACTGTGTCCAGGACATGAGGACGAGGTTCTCCACTGTGTCCAGGACATGAGGACGAGGTTCTCCACTGTGTCCTGGACATGAGGACGAGGTTCTCCACTGTCTCCTGGACATGAGGACGAGGTTCTCCACTGTGTCCTGGACATGAGGACGAGGTTCTCCACTGTGTCCTGGACATGAGGACGAGGTTCTCCACTGTGTCCAGGACATGAGGACGAGGTTCTCCACTGTGTCCAGGACATGAGGACGAGGTTCTCCACTGTGTCCAGGACATGAGGACGAGGTTCTCCACTGTGTCCAGGACATGAGGACGAGGTTCTCCACTGTGTCCAGGACATGAGGACGAGGTTCTCCACTGTGTCCAGGACATGAGGACGAGGTTCTCCACTGTGTCCAGGACATGAGGACGAGGTTCTC
Organism: Staurois parvus; assembly: GCF_062004578.1. Classification (NCBI taxonomy): domain Eukaryota; kingdom Metazoa; phylum Chordata; class Amphibia; order Anura; family Ranidae; genus Staurois; species Staurois parvus. The sequence continues at coordinate 11,947,045 of NW_028317950.1, read as the reverse complement.
CACTGTGTCCTGGACATGAGGACGAGGTTCTCCACTGTGTCCTGGACATGAGGACGAGGTTCTCCACTGTGTCCTGGACATGAGGACGAGGTTCTCCACTGTGTCCTGGACATGAGGACGAGGTTCTCCACTGTGTCCTGGACATGAGGACGAGGTTCTCCACTGTGTCCTGGACATGAGGACGAGGTTCTCCACTGTGTCCTGGACATGAGGACGAGGTTCTCCACTGTGTCCTGGACATGAGGACGAGGTTCTCCACTGTGTCCTGGACATGAGGACGAGGTTCTCCACTGTGTCCTGGACATGAGGACGAGGTTCTCCACTGTGTCCTGGACATGAGGACGAGGTTCTCCACTGTGTCCTGGACATGAGGACGAGGTTCTCCACTGTGTCCTGGACATGAGGACGAGGTTCTCCACTGTGTCCTGGACATGAGGACGAGGTTCTCCACTGTGTCCTGGACATGAGGACGAGGTTCTCCACTGTGTCCTGGACATGAGGACGAGGTTCTCCACTGTGTCCTGGACATGAGGACGAGGTTCTCCACTGTGTCCTGGACATGAGGACGAGGTTCTCCACTGTGTCCTGGACATGAGGACGAGGTTCTCCACTGTGTCCTGGACATGAGGACGAGGTTCTCCACTGTGTCCTGGACATGAGGACGAGGTTCTCCACTGTGTCCTGGACATAGAGATGAGGCTCTGCCCTGTGTCCTGGATATAAGGAGGCTCTGCCCTGTGTCTTGGACTTAAGGAGGAGGCTCTGCCCTGTGTCTTGGACTTAAGGAGGAGGCTCTGCCCTGTGTCTTGGATTTAAGGAGGAGGCTCTGCCCTGTGTCTTGGATTTAAGGAGGAGGCTCTGCCCTGTGTCTTGGATTTAAGGAGGAGGCTCTGCCCTGTGTCTTGGATTTAAGGAGGAGGCTCTGCCCTGTGTCTTGGATTTAAGGAGGAGGCTCTGCCCTGTGTCTTGGATTTAAGGAGGAGGCTCTGCCCTGTGTCTTGGATTTAAGGAGGAGGCTCTGCCCTGTGTCCAGGATATAAGAAGGAGGCTCTGCCCTGTGTCCAGGATATAAGAAGGAGGCTCTGCTCTGTGTTCCATTTATCAGAATAAAATTCTGCATTGTCTGCAATGTGATAGTTTGCATTGGTTGCTGCGCTTCCCTTATTCTGTGCTGGTTTTCAGACCGATGTTTAGACTGTTAGCTGACCACTAGAATGAGGCCACATAAACAAGTGTTTTGTTTAGAGAATAATGAACACTTTTATCATGGGTTTTCATTTTTTCTGTTTTTTCATGTCAGTCAATACAGGATTTTAAATGTTGTTACCAGGATATAATATATTGTCGACAGAAAAGCCTGAATTTATAAACTTCCTAACCTACATATGTGTCCAAAGAGATTGCGGCAGATAGTGGCGTCTCATTATGTCTGTTGGAAATGTGTTATTCATTCCCCTCTATATAGAAGTAATCTGAGCCTGTGGCTGAATTTTGTGATGATTGCAGCATCACTTCTTATCAAAGTTAGCCACTTAGCGACCTCCCCACGGACATTTACTGCAGCAGGGCGGCCACTGTGCGCTGGATCTAGTACAAGATCAGCACTTCCGGGTAGGGCGCATCTGATTTGTTACAGCACAAGCCAATCAGCGGGTCCCGGCCAATGATTGATCGCTGGGAGCCGCTGATTGGTTCTGTGATTCATGGAAGAGAATTACAGAAGAGCTCTGGTAAACAACACAGAGCTCTTTACACTGACAGTTTTTTTATTTCCTACAAAACATGGAAAAAAAACAAGATCACTTAGTAAAAGCACATATTACACAAATTAACACTTGTTAGCACACATTTAACCCCTTTATTGCCTCTAGATGTTAACCCCTTCCCAGCCAGTGTTATTAATACAGTGACAGTTTATAGTATTAGCACTGATCACTGTATTAGGGTCAGTGGCAGTAAGTCATTTCCCCCCAGCGTCAGATTGCCCACTGCACTATCACAGTCCCATTATAAGTCGCTGACCACCGCCATTACTGGAGTAAACGAATATAAATTCCAGTATATATACCATAGCTTGTAGATGCTATAACTTTCACGCAAAACAAATAATATACAATGTAATGCCACCTTGTGGCCATTGTAGCACCGTCACCTCCTGGGTTCACGCCAGACTGGGTACCGTCACAATTACAGAATCGCTTTAATGACTCAAACTGCTAATTGCCTGACAGATGCGCAGAGCAAAATGTGAAATTTGCAAACAAATTGTCATCGACACGTGGGTGTCATTGATCTGATACAGGAGAAGGCATTTTGTGGTTCCCTAGTCCCCTCTGGCAGTGGAACTGGTTGGTTTCATGAGGCTTTAGCATCTCTCTTTGCTTTATAATCAGAAGTCTTTGGTGGGGACAAATCATTCTTGCTGCTCATAGTAACCAATTCACTTGTTGTTTCTAGTGCTGTATAGGAGAATAAAAGGGAGCTCACAGTTGACAATAGCAGCAAAGTCAGTGCTTCCTTTGATGTATGAACGTCAGACATTCCTGGCAGAAAAAATGCCTGGGTGGGCTGTATAGAACTGCCCATATATGCGTGTATGCCTGAAAACTTTTCTAGCTAAATTTTATTCGAGTGGAGAAAATACTGACTGGCAATGCAGATTTCTCTATGTTTTTTAACTGATCTAGTTGCATCGAATGTGTGTACAGGCACGTTGAAAATAACAGTCTGCATTTACATCAAGAAAAAAAAATACCTGTATGAATAAAAATGTTTTTTGAGGTAGCAGTGTGCAAGATGCCATAGGCAGCCCATAGATGATGCGATTTTTCTTTTCTTCCACCATGGATGAAAGGAAAGAAAATCACTCAATTCCCCCATCAGCACAGTCCGGTGGATCAACTTTAGTGCAACCAACCTGCCCATAGATGGAACAAAATGCGGCCAGTTCCACATTTTGATCCTCCCTTTAGCCATCTTAAGGAAGCCCATAGGTGATTTTGATATTCTTTCCTTCCATCATGGGTGGAAGAAATGAAAATCGCTCAATTCCTCCATCAACACAGTCGGTGTTGATGGGGGAATCCCTCCTGCAGCACTATTGTATTCTGATGGTGGGGTGGGGTGGGCGAGGGGGGTATGCAGGGATCCAGAAGTTGGCAGCAATTGTATGCAGAAAAATCTGACCGGCTGGTTATACGCAATTCAGTTGATGGATAGACTTGGGTACAATCAACCTGCCCACACATTGTTCGAAATTTGTCCAGTCCCTGCTGAACAGAAGGATTTCAATCCATGTGTGGCAGGTTTAGAGATTTATAAACACAGCCAAGTGCACAGGCACCAGGATTTACATAATTGTGTTATTTCTCAGCCAGCATCTCTTTCCAGGGAGTAGATAGTGGGCAAGATGGACAACAAAGATGGCTCCTTCCTTCTGCAGAGAAAAGCAGATGAAGAAATTGTCAGGAAGAGTCCTGTGATGTCTACCAGAGATGATAAACCTCGAAGAGTCAGGAATCATGGGAGAGAGATCTTACTGTTGGGGCATTCAGGAGCTAGAAGAAGTCAGGGGCTGGCTCAGCCCACCAATAACCAAAATGTTTTCTGGACTGAAATATTTTTTATATTGTTAAGCTACCTATAGATGGATCAAAATTTGGCTGGCTCAGCAGGAACCAGCCGAATTTTGATCCATGTATGGGCCCTGTGGTTGTACAGAACTCAGATCTACTGATTTGACTTCTGTACAACTGCCCTGCTGGAAAATTTCATTTTGATCTAGCACTGCAGGCTATAGCCTGCGGTGCTGATCTGTGTATTCTGATAGCAGGGAAGTCTCCCCGCTGTCAGAATACAAAGACACAACGAGAGTATTCCCCCATCCAGCTCGATTGTGGAATCCTCTTGGGAATCGGGTCAGTTTTTTTTTCAGTCAACCTGCTGGCTGGCCATCTATGGCCAGCTTAAGACTTCCATGCTGGACTGCTAGATTTACCAGCTAGCAGGATGTGCTGATGCTTGTTATTCTGCAGCATCTGGAAAACTGCGGGTTCCCTCAAGTTGTTATCCTGTGTTTGGCTCCAGAAGCACAATTAGCTTAACATGGAAGATTCGAAGCCATTGTCCCAGGTTATGTATTATGAATTGATAGGATTATAGTGTTCCTGGGCGTTGGAGGCACAACAGCACCATGAAACATTAATGAGAACCTGTCTTTGTTCTCCATCTGTCTCTCATAGCCGGGAGATATGTGGAGGCCCTAACCCATCCCAAAGGATTTAGCTGTGGTTCAGTCAGTACAAACTTTACAGTGGTAGTTTTTCAATAGTTCTCATCTTCTAAAAACATTCAAATTGGCTGCAAAGAAAATATATACACTATATTGCCAAAAGTATTGGGACAGCCCTACAAATCATTGAATTCAGGTGTTCCAATCACCTCCATGACCACAGGTGTTTAAAATCAAGCACCTAGGCATGCAGACTACTTCTATAAATATTTGTGAAAGAATAGATTTCTCTCAGGAGCTCAGTGATTTCAAGCGTGGTACCATGATAGGTTGCCACCTGTGCAATAAATCCATCTGTGAAATTGCCTACTAAATATTCCACAGTCAACTGTTAGTGGTATTATAACAAAATGGAAGTAACTGGGAACAACAGCAACTCAGCCACCAAGTGGTAGGCCACGTATAATGACAGAAGGGGGTCAGCGCATGCTAAAACGCACAGTGCACAGAAGTCGACAACTGTCTGCAGAGTCAATAGCTAAAGACCTCCAAATTTCAAGTGGCCTCAGATTAGCACAACACCAGTGCATAGAGAGCTTCATAGAATGGATTTCCATAGCCAAGCAGCTGCATCCAAGCCTTACATCACCAAGTGCAATGCAAAGCGTTGGATGCAGTGGTGTAAAGCATGCCGCTACTGGCAGTGGAAACTTTATTTCTGGAATGATGAATCACACTTCCCTGTCTGGCAATCCGATGGACTTGTCTGGCTTTGGCGGTTGCCAGGAGAACAGTACTTGGCTGACTGCATTGTGAAAAGTATAAAGTTTGTTGGAGGGAAGATTATGGTGTGGGGTTGTTTTCCAGGGCTTGGCCCCTTAGTTCCAGTGAAGGAACCTTTTAAGGTATCAACATACCAAGACATTTTTGACAATTTCATGCTCCCAACTTTGTGGGAACAGTTTGGGGATGGCCCTTTCCTGTTCCAACATGACTGCGCACCAGTGCACAAAGCAAGGTCCATAAAGACATGGATGAGCGAGTTTGGGGTGGAGGAACTTGACTGGCCTGCACAGAGTCCTGACCTCAACCGATAGAACACCTTTGGGATGAATTAGAGCGGAGACTGCAAGCCAGGCCTTCTTGTCCGACATCAGTGCCTGACCTCACAAATGCACTTCTGGAAGAATGGTCAAACATCCCCATAGACACACTCCTAAACCTTGTGGACAGCCTTTCCAGAAGAGTTGAAGCTGTTATAGCTGCAAAGGGCGGGCCAACACAATATTGATCCCTACGGACTAAGACTGGGATGCCATTAAATTTCATGTGTGTGTAAAGGCAGGCCGACCAATACTTTTGGCAATATAGTGTGTGTGTATGTATGTGTGTGTGTGTGTGTGTGTGTGTATATATATATATGTATATATATATATGTATGTGTGTGTGTATATATATATATATATATATATATATATATATATATATATATATATATATATATATACACACACATTTGCTCTCACCTCTTCCCTACCTATCCTACATGCCCCCTCCTAAAAAAAAAGATCTGTGTACTTCCCTATCTTAAGGCCTCATGTACACAGGATGTTTTTTCCTGCTGCTTTTAGGAGTGTCAGATGTTTTGGGGGTTTTTTTGCACTGTCTTCAAACGCCCCTCCATGTTATTCGATGTGTCCATGCACACTATGACTTTTAGAAACTTTTAGAGGCAGTATAAAAAACCCGAGTGTGTCCTGGAGCAGCGGTGTTTTGGAAGAAAATGATTGATGTGCTTAAACACATGTAAATGCGCCTATACACTAGGCATGTTTAGCGCTTGAGCATTAATTTATTTATATGGTCAGAATAAATTATTTATTCTGGCCTATTAAATTAACGGCCACTTTTAAAAGCGTCAGGCATTTTTTTTTTAACAAAACGTTGCTGCCAGGAGGAGGCTTTTAGAGGAGTAAAAAAAAAAAGTCAATGTGCATGAGGCCTTAGTCTGCTTTGGTCTGGTCAGGTGATCCTGCAGCTACGGCTCCCCTGTGTCAGTGAGTGGCAGCTGCAGGGGGAGAGGAGGGAGCACCAACAACAGCTGAGCCATGGGCATGAGAGCTTTCGAATGAGCAATACCTGCAGGCTCAGAAAGAGGAGTCATACTCTTCACAGAAGGCTACCCATTAATCTCGAAGGCTATCCACAAGTCATGTAGTTGTTGTACTTAGAAGCAAGATATTGGCCTGGTCTGGAATTCTCCTTCAAGGTGATTTGGGGTATTCCCAGTTTGTGATGAGCGTTGAGGGTTGTGGTTTATCTCCTTGGCATCTCCTCTTTAGGATCCCCTGCAGGCACCACGACTTTCACTATATGTCGTGACTATTCCAGAGATCCCACCGCCTCCAGATATCTACAGACTGGAGAGTGACAAAGACATCAGTCCTTCTCAGGATACCAGGAGTATGATGTGTCTCCTTCACAACAAATCTGTCTCCCATAATCTGCCCATAGCTGTTCAGATTCAGGACTGTATTCATAGAAGAAGGCCGAGGTCTGACTCACACCGAGGAGTAGATGAGAACACTTGTGTGTCTTAGGAGAGGGTCTTAGGAGAGCTGATTAAACCCAGTCATATGTGTTGACGTTTCGCCTTCATGAAGCTCGCCATTGACTTTAGGACCATCAATTTGGACGTTGGCTTTTTTTTTTTTTTTTTTTCTTATACTGTTTACCTGAAATCGTTGTTTTAGTTTGACGTTTGTTGATTTGCTCTTTCTATTTTATGACAGTGTTTGTTTTATAGACATATTTGTAGGTATTTCCTACAGTGGCTGTCCAACAGTGCAGTCACAATTGATAAGGATGTATCTGCTGCAGACTAAATTTTCCTGTTCAACACATGGCTACACACGGAGAAACAGGCAGAATCGGGACACATAAATCCAAAGGAAAACACTGGCTGCACTCTGATTCAGACTCTAGTACCATATTTTCCGGCGTATAAGATGACTGGGCGTATAAGACGACCCCCTAGTTTTCCTGTTAAAATCTAGGGTTTGGGCTATACTCACCATATAAGACTACCCCTATTCCAACGCACACCAAATAAAAATTAAAAAACATCAGATTTGATTTCAATATGGTATGGTATTCCAATGATGGGGCACGATTCCTCGCTCTGACACCAATGAAGGGGCACGATTCCTTGCTCTGACACCAATGAAGGGGCACGATTCCTTGCTCTGACACCAATGATGGGGCACTATTCCTCCCACTGACACCAATGATGAGGCACTATTCCTCCCATTGACACCAATGATGGTGCCCCATCATTAGTGTCAGTGTGTGAGGAATAGTGTCCCATTATTAGTGTCAGTGGGAGGAATAGTGCCCCATCATTGGTGTCAGTGGGAGGAATAATGCCCCATCATTGGTGTCAGTGGGAGGAATAATGCCCCATCATTGGTGTCAGTGGGAGGAATAATGCCCCATCATTAGTATCAGTGACACCAATGATGGGGCACTATTCCTCCCACTGACACCAATGACACTTGCTGACTCCTGTTTCAGTATGGTACTGCTGCAGCCAGCATATGTGGTTGCAGAAGCACCTCTGCACTGCACACTTACCGGATTCTCCCTCACTCGATTTTTGTGGGTCCGCTCGGCTCCGCCTCCTCACCCGTGATTGGCCGCCTGTGTGCCTTTCCTGAGCTACAGTTCTGGCGGCCAATCACCGGTGAGGAGGCGGAGCCGAGTGGCAGGAGTGAGGGAGTGGCCGGAGTGACTGAAGGAGCAGTGCTTCCTGGACTGGATCGTCGTGGGAGCCAGGTAAAAGACAGCAGCCCTCTGCCCACCCCTGTACTTAGTGTCCCTTCCGTAGGAAGGGGGGGGCGGCGGCGGCACCGCGCCGCCCCCCTAAAAAGTGCCACCCTGACGTATACCGGCGTATAAGACGACCCCTGACTTTTGCGAAGATTTTCAAGGGTCAAAAAGTCGTCTTATACGCTAGAAAATACGGTAACTTTATTTATCCAAACAACATGAACAGAGAGTCCTTACCTGGGATCTCCTCCTCCTTTATTGAATTTCACCCACAAGGCTGGGCTTAATGCAGAGATGTTGGATTCCTATCACCCAACGCCCGGGACATGTAGTTCTGGGCGCCAGGCAGGTAGTTTTTTTCTACCGTTAGCCCTGCTGCGGGCAAGCAGCGGGCTCACCTGTCAGGTGGAAGCATTCGGCGGCAGCGCTGCTGCCGATTGCTTCCACACAGTGCCAGCCCCAGACGTTCCTAAAATCACCTCCAATTTAAATACAGTTTTGGTTACATTTTTTTTTCAATCTGGACAAGTGGATTGTCATGAGGGACAAGTAGATTGGGGCCCCGATTAGTCCCTGGACAAGTTTTTTTTTCAAAAATATACACACCCCTGTAATGGTAGTATAGGAAGATTGGGTGCTAAACACCAGCAGGGACTCTTCCTGTGCCCCACAGACAACGCCAATCCCAAGGAAAAGACTGGCTGCACTCCAAAGAAAATTCAAATGCTTGTAACTTTATCAAGATAATGTGAGAGATAATGTGAGAGTCCCTTCCTGGAATCTCCTTCTCCGACGCATTTCACCCTTTGATGTGTGCCATCTACAAGGCTTATAGGCTACGTTCACATTTTGGAGCATGTTACACCCATATTTAGGATGTTAGGTGTAACCTGCTCCAGGTGTGCTCCCAGCATGCCACGGATCCCTACCACTGTGATAGCAGGAGGGAGATCCTATCGCCACAACTGTAGACACATTTAAAAAAGCATCATCCATTCACAGCAGTCTGTGAATGAGAAAGCTACAAGTCCCTTCTGCTAGAGCAGCAGACAGCTTGTAGCTTTCATTGAACTGAGGGGGCGCTGATGAGCACCCTTGTAATTCATTGATACCACTTCCAGCTTTGTGACGGAAAGCTGGAGATAGTGTCTAGAAAGAATAATAAATGCACATATTTTTTGTAGGAAAAGCGTAAATGCATTATTTTTTTTTTTTTTAATTTTTTCTTTTTCAATTTGTGATAACTGTATCTGGTCACACGAGCACTTACATTTATGGCAATGGCAGAGAGAGGTGGAGCCATGCACAGACCATCTCAACAAGGGGGAAAACAGTAGTGATACTGGCCAGACCTCGAAAGGGGTCCAAAGCAGAACTTCTGCAGCGTTTTTATTGCTGTTCATCTGTTCGACAAATCAGAGTCTGTCTATAAAACAAAATTGCTGTATGAGTGTGCAAACATTCACAAGGCCACAATGAAATGAAAAACCCCCATATTATTTTTAAAGGGTAGTTACATAGTTAGTCTGGCTGGAAAAAGACAAAAGTCCATCCAGTTCAACCATTAATCAAAAAAAAGTTATAATCCTATACCCACAGTTGATCCAGAGGAAGGAAAAAAACCCAGCAAAGCATGACCCAATTTGCTCCTGCAGGGAAAAAAAATCCTTCCTGTTCCCCCGAGAGGCAATCCCACTTTCATGGGGGAAAAAAAATGGCAAATAAAAAAAAATAATATAGCCTGTACAATTGCGGCACAAGACATATTGTAAGTGAATGTTATTAAAAAATATCTTTCGTTTTCAATCTGCAGCAATTTATATTTTCTGTAAAATGCATAACGGCTGCCTGGAGGTGTTTTGTACACAGACTATGTACAGAATGCCCCCCCCCCCCCAGAAACATCTTTTCTTGCTTTTTCCAGAAGTCTGCACTAAGATACAATTCAGATTTTGGGCATTCCATGCAACAAAAATATTTTTGGTGAGATACTCCCAAAGGGATGCAGACCCTGCCACTTTCCTCATTAGATCCCTGCAGGTGCAGCAGATGATTGATAATTATGAAACCCCTACCGTACAGATTCACTTTGCACATGGACACAGACAAACAGCTCTTTCGTCAGAATAACGGAAGGTAGGAATCTGCAACAAAAAATGCTAAAATCCTTGCAATGTACATAATCACCAAGAGGGGAATGTTTATTTCTCAACAAAAGTGGAGTTACTCTTTAATATGATTATTTTCTATGACCAGTAGCACCATCTAGCGGAAAATACTGCTTTGAGACGGCATCAGAAATAATCGTAATCTACAAAACACAGTAGCACAGTGGCTAAATGGTTAGCACGTCCGCCTGGCAGTACTAAGGTCGCTGGTTCGAATCCCAACCACAGCACCACCTGCCTGGAGTTTGCATGTTCTCCCTGTGACTGTGTGGGTTTCCTCCCATACTCCAAAGACATGCTAGTAGGTTAATTGGCTCCTGTCTAAATTGACCCTAATATGTGTATGTATGAATGTAAGTTAGGGACCTTAGATTGTACACCCCTTGAGGGTTAGGGACTGATGTGAATGTACAATATATATGTAAAGTGCTGCATACATTGATGGCGCTATATAAGTACCTGAAATAAATAATTAAAATAAATAAACTTTTGTTGCAGCTGTGTGAATGATTGGCACATTTGTGCAGCACATATTTTATAAATAGACCCCTTACTAAATTTTCTTGGCCAAATCACACGGCCCATCTGCATTTACAGCATGCATGTTACTTTAAAGAGTAACTCCACATTTGTTAAGGAAAAAAACATTCCCCTCTGGGTGACTGATGTACATTGGAAAGTTTTTAAACTTTGTTGCAGATTCCTACCTTTAGAAATAGCTGTTTGTCTGTGTCCATGTACAAAGTGAATGTGAATATGGGAGTGATTTTACAATTATCAATCTAATGGGGAAAGTGGCAGGGTCTGCATCCCTTTAGACATTCCTTTTAGACACTGGGCAGTACAGTGGCTTAATGGTTAGCACTTCTGCCTGAAATCCAACCACGGCACCACCTGCCTGGAGTTTGCATGTTCTCCATGTGCCTGTGTGGGTTTCCTCTGGGTACTCCAGTTTCCTCCCGCACTCTAAAGACATGCTGGTAGGTTAATTGGCTCCTGTCTAAATTGTCCCTAATATGTGTATGTATGAATGTAAGCTAGGGATGTTAGATTGTACACCCCTTGAGGGTTAGGGACTGATGTGAATGTAAAATACAATATATATATATATGTAAAGTGCTGGGTAAATTGATGGCACTATATAAGTACCTGAAATAATTTTTATTACAAGTACTTTTATAGCACCTTCAATTTATGCAGCACTTTACAAATATATATTGTACATTCACATCAGTCCCTAACCCTCAAGGGGTGTACAATCTAAGGTCCCTAACTCACATTCATACATACACATACTAGGGCCAATTTAGACAGGAGCCAATTAACCTACCAGCATGTCTTTGGAGTGTGGGAAGAAACCAGAGTACCCAGATGAAACCCACGCAGGCACAGGAAGAACAGGCAAACTCCAGGCAGGTGGTGCCATGGTTGGGATTTGAACCAATGACCCTAGTACTGCCAGGCAGAAGTGCCAACCATATAGCCACTGAGCTGCCCATAATTTCCCTTTGAGAGTGTTGCACCAAAAAGGATATTTTTGTTTCAGGGGATGGCCAAAATCTGACTTCTGGGAAAATCTGCGAGCCAATCACACAAGCAGAAAATGACATATCTGAGGGGCGTTCTGTACACTTTGTGCAGAACACCTTCAGGTTGCCATATAGCATTTTACAGAAAATGACAGCACTGCAGATTGAAAAGGAAAGGGAATTTTGAATAATATTCAATTACAATATGACTTGTATTGCCTTTGTATATATGATGTTGTTATTTTTTGCTTGCTGTTTTTATATTCCTACAAAAGTGGAGTTACGCTTTAACAATAAATGTAATATTCAACACACTAAAATGATTGCACAGATGTTTTCCACCTAAAATATCTCCAGCCTGCTGTGTTACTAATTGATTCTATGGGCAGAAAAATGCTCGGGGCCCATTTACACTGTGGGGTTTGTACTCTTTCCACAGCGCATTAGCAGCGCACGTGAGCAGGCGCCATGTTTATTATGGGAAATCATGAAACATGCCTATTAAGGCATGTTTCATGATTTCCCATAATAAACATGACGCCTGCTCACGTGCCAGCCCTGTGGTGTGTTTTGATGCGTTCACAAGCCTTGCTCAATGTCTGTTAACCCCATCCAGCCCAAATTCTAAATTAAAACTCGCATCCAAATGCATGTCAGGAAATGCACTTTGGCGCATGACAACGCACCTGCCTAATGTTACAAAACACACCCCTCTATGCACATGTATACATCTAAATTGAAGATAACAAGAACTTGCAGCTGTTAGAAAATAAAGATTGCACACCTGTTTCTATACGTTATGTAAGCGGCAAAATAATTATTTTTACACCTGTTTCCATACGTTTATGCAAGCGTCAAAATAGTTTTTTCATACTCCTGTTTCTATACGTTTATGTAAGCGGCAAAATAATTATTTTTACACCTGTTTCTATACGTTTATGTAAGCGGCAAAATAATTATTTTTACACCTGTTTCTATACGTTTATGCAAGCGTCAAAATAGTTTTTTCATACTCCTGTTTCTATACGTTTATGTAAGCGGCAAAATAATTATTTTTACACCTGTTTCCATACGTTTATGCAAGCGTCAAAATAGTTTTTTCATACTCCTGTTTCTATACGTTTATGTAAGCGGCAAAATAATTATTTTTACACCTGTTTCCATACGTTTATGCAAGCGTCAAAATAGTTTTTTCATACTCCTGTTTCTATACGTTTATGTAAGCGGCAAAATAATTATTTTTACACCTGTTTCTATACGTTTATGCAAGCGTCAAAATAGTTTTTTCATACTCCTGTTTCTATACGTTTATGTAAGCGGCAAAATAATTATTTTTACACCTGTTTCTATACGTTTATGCAAGCGTCAAAATAGTTTTTTCATACTCCTGTTTCTATACGTTTATGTAAGCGGCAAAATAATTATTTTTACACCTGTTTCCATACGTTTATGCAAGCGTCAAAATAGTTTTTTCATACTCCTGTTTCTATACGTTTATGTAAGCGGCAAAATAATTATTTTTACACCTGTTTCTATACGTTTATGCAAGCGTCAAAATAGTTTTTTCATACTCCTGTTTCTATACGTTTATGCAAGCGTCAACATTATTTTTTATTTACACCTGTTTATATACATTTATGTAAGCATAAAAATTATTTTTTTACACCTGTTTCTACACGTTTATGTAACGTTGAAATAATTTTTGTTTTTCACCTGTTTATATACGTTTATGTAAGGGTCTGAATACATTTTTTTTTACACCTGTTTCTATACGTTTATGTAAGCGTCGAAATAATTTTTGTTTTACACCTGTTTATGTAAGCGTCTAAATATTTGTTTACACCTGTTTCTATATGTTTATGTAAGCGTCGGAATAATTTTTTTTTTACACCTGTTTCTATACGATTATGTAAGCGTCTAAATAATCTTTTCTTACACCTGTTTCTGCATGTTTATGTAAGCGTCTAAATAATTTTTTTACACCTGTTTCTATACGTTTATGTAAGCGTCAAAATAGTTTTTTCATACACCTGGTTCTATACATTTATATAAGTGTTGAAATAATTTTTGTTTTACACCTGTTTCTATACGTTTATGTAAGCATTGAAATTATTTTTGTTTTATGTCTGTTTATACGTTTATGCAAGCGTCAAAATTATTATTTTTTATACACCTGTTTCTATACGTTTATGTAGGTGTCAAAATAATTTTTGTTTTACACCTGTTTATATACGTTTATGTAACCGTCGAAATAATTTTTGTTTTATAACTGTTTCTATACATTTATGTAAGCGTCGAAATTATTTTTTACACCTGTTTCTACACGTTTATGTAACCGTCAGAATAAATTTTTTTTCACCTGTTTCTATACGTTTATGTAAGCGTCTGAATAATTTTTGTTTTACACCTGTTTCTATATGTTTATGTAAGCATCTGAATAATTTTTTTTTCACCTGTTTCTATACGTTTATGTAAGCGTCGGAATAATTTTTTTTTTACACCTTTTTCTATATGTTTATATAAGCGTCAAAATCATTTTTTTTACACCTGTTTCTATACGTTTATGTAAGCGGCAAACATTTTTTTTATACACCTGTTTCTATACATTTATGTAAGTGTCTAAATATTTTTTTTTATACACCTGTTTATATAAGCGGCAAAATATATGTATTTTTACAGCTGTTTATGAAAGCGCCGAAATATTTATTTATTTATTTTTTAAATGTATAAAATAATCCTTTCAGCTTAGTGAATTGGTCCCTCTGTCTATACGCCTGGCCGCACTGTGGTACGTCATCAATGCTGCATCATTTGTGCCTGGCTACAGCCGGGACCTCCAGGTTTGTTGATGTATCGGAGGTAGTTTGCTCCCCTCTCGCTGATGCTGTGAGCTGCGATTGGCTGCTGCCCAGTAGCAGTGCGTGGGAAGAGAGGAGAGTTCCCGGCTGCCCACACAGTCTGAGATCACAGTCACATCGTTCTACAGGGAGGCTGTACTGCAGTGCTGCCTGTGCCTTACCTCCAGACACAGCTCCAAGCTGCCTTACTTCACCTTCTGTCAGCATGGCAGTCTCGTCTCTCACCTTTACCAACTGCCTGTGCGCCCTCTGGTCCTTGGGCTTCGCCTTCCACTTGCACTTTAAGGAGCCTGGCTACCGACATCATAAAGGTAAGTCATTCATTGTGTGAACTTGTAATGACGATGAGGGGGATTCCACGCAAAGCTGCAGCATCTGCTCTTTCTGCCTTTGTATCTGTCACTCCTGTCAGGATGATGGTGCCCATACACTGACAGATCTAAAGGAAAGATTTCCATTCCTTAATCCTAAGGATTACAAAAAGTGCTAAATGAAGGTGCCACGACCAGGCTGAGATTTGGGCAATCTGGCACTAATTGAATTGATCTTTCTGGATATCTGGTCTTCAATCACCAAAGCAAACCTTTCAAGCTGAACACTCTTTTGATGGTACAAAACCCATCAATTTATTAATCTAGATTTGATGTCTGCTCAGGGTCCATGCACGCTGGCTTAAAAAATTGTTGCTCCCGGAGAACTAGAGGAGCTTAGCGTTTTTCCCCGGAGAAGCAACTAATGGCATCCTATGTGTCCATGCACATTAGGTCGTTTAGAGGCTAAAAAAATCCTTCTGTTTTTTTTCCTGGCCGGAAAAAACGCTAGTACAAAAAACGCTCAAACAACGTTTTTGTTTTCTTCCGCCAAGAGCACTGGCGGTTTTTTAAACCAATGTGCATGGAGACTCAAAATGGATTAAAAATTGATCTGCTGATGATTATACTTTAAAGGTCCATCTAGATCTTTCTAAATAAATTGGCAGCGGATCCTACAACAAATCTGTTACCAGTTGCTGTGTGTAGGATCTGCCCCCCGAAATCTACACGATCGCCGAGTTCAATGTCACACATTGGGTTGGCTTGATCTCAGAAAAACACATATTTTGCTCCTTTCAACACCACGGTCACTGAGAATCCCAATCTGGTGAGGGGGAATTTAATTCCATGGTAGGACTGGTCTGTTGACATGTCTGCCTATCATCCTAAAATAATTGACAGTTGCATAGAGTACACAATCATTTCTATTAACCAAAGGCACCATTTGATATCCTGTTTTTTTGCAATCTGATATTGTGTTTTGCGTACATCCGAGAATGAGGACAGCGCATGTTTATGAAATGACTGTTTGGAAGGACCCCATATGGTTGAGTGCGAGCTGATGTCTAACACAACAGGTCCACTTGCAGATTATCTCAGCGATATGTGCTGTATGTTTTATATCTCATTAGAAGGGTAGTAGTTCCATCTACAGTTGTGTCCAAAATTATTCAACCCCCAATGCTGTAAAGGGGTTTAGGGACTATAGTGTACATTTGGAATTGTATTCAGAATCAAATCCTACAAGGACGTTGTAACTACCCAAATGCAACTAAAATGACATCAATTGTTTATGTAATACAGTAGTAAATGGTTCTTATGTGGTTTCTTCATTGCCACAATTATTCAACCCCTTAAAGACTACCACTCTGAAGAACAGAGGTTCATACAGGTGCTTTCCATCAGGTATTGAAAACACCTGTGGATGTCACCGAGCAGCAATCAAGCATAATAAGCACCAATTAGGCAGCTTTAAAATGACTGTGATACTCAGCTCCTTCTAGACATTTACTGGTGTGGTTACAAACATGGTGAAGGCAAGAGAATGGTCCAGGAAGACAAGAGAAGAGGTGATTTCTCTTCACAGGAAGGGCAATGGCTATAAGAAGATTGCAAAGATGTTAAACATACCAAGAGACACCTTAGGAAGCATCATTCGCAAATTCAAGGCAAAGGGCACTGTTGAAACGCTACCTGGTCGTGGCAGAAAGAAGATGCTGACTTCGACTGCTGTGCGCTACCTGAAGCGTAGAGTGGAGAGAAGTCCCCGTGTGACTGCTGAGGAACTGAGAAAAGATTTGTCAGATGTGGGTACAGAAGTTTCAGCCCAGACAATAAGACGCACACTGCGTAATGAAGGCCTCCGTGCCAGAACTCCCAGGCGTACCCCCTTGCTGTCTCCAAAGAATAAGAAGAGTCGACTGCAGTATGCCAAAAGCCATGTGGACAAACCACAAAAGTTGTGGGATAGTGTTCTGTGGACTGATGAAACAAAATTAGAACTGTTTGGGCCCATGGATCAACGCTATGTTTGGAGGAGGAAGAACAAGGCCTATGATGAAAAGAACACCTTGCCTACTGTGAAGCATGGTGGAGGGTCAATCATGCTTTGGGGCTGTTTTGCTTCTGCAGGTACAGGGAAGCTTCAGCGTGTGCAAGGTACCATGAATTCTCTTCAGTACCAGGAGATATTGGATGGAAACGTGATGCAGTCCGTCACACACCTGAGGCTTGGGAGACGTTGGACCTTTCAACAGGACAATGATCCCAAGCATACCTCCAAGTCCACTAGAGCATGGTTGCAGAGGAAAGGCTGGAACATTTTGGAGTGGCCATCGCAGTCACCAGACTTAAATCCGATTGAGAACCTCTGGTGGGACTTAAAGAAAGCAGTTGCAGTGCGCAAGCCTAAGAATGTGACTGAACTGGAGGCCTTTGCCCATGAAGAATGGGCGAAGATACCCGTAGATCGCTGCAAGACACTTGTGTCAAGCTATGCTTCACGTTTAAAAGCTGTTATAACTGTAAAAGGATGCTGTACTAAGTACTAAGATTGAATGTCACTTGGGGGTTGAATAAAACTGATAATGCTGTGAGCACAGAAAAGACATTTGTGGTTATTTCATTATAACTGTTATGTTATATTTGTCTGACCTACAAGTGCCTCTTTAATGTAAATGTAAGCAAGATGACTGAATGATCAAAAGCAATGTCAAACTGGCCAAAACACTCAATTTCAGTGGGGGTTGAATAATTTTGGACACAACTGTATTATTACACAATATAAACCTGGATGAAAACAGCTGTCCTCTGTAATACTGCGACCACTCGGCGTTCTGTGGGCGATTCACCTGGCACACGTATTAACACTTGCCTGTCCAAGTCAAGGATAAGTAAGCTGGAACATTTCCCTTCACTTCAAATGATTTCAATGTTGGAGACAATCATCATCACCCCCAGGGGTCGTCCTCAACGACATGATCTATTATATTAGGGATGGGAGGT
This sequence comes from Staurois parvus, assembly GCF_062004578.1. Lineage (NCBI taxonomy): Eukaryota > Metazoa > Chordata > Amphibia > Anura > Ranidae > Staurois > Staurois parvus. The sequence goes on along the minus strand of NW_028317950.1, from coordinate 11,929,114 downwards.
GGTAGGATGGGAGCTGTTCAACGCCAATCTAAAGCTGGCCATACAGAATTTCATTCTAAATGTTTAATCATTTATGACCACAAGTAATTAAAAACAATTTGAAGGAAAGGGGTGGAAATGTTTTTCGAACAAATTTATTTCTCGCAGTGAAAGTGGTTTGTTGTTCAGGAAAGTCCCTTTGTTCCTAAACTAAATCAGTTGTTAAAGCAAACACAATTTTGAAGTACTTTAGGAAGACTTTTATGTAGCCATCAAAGGTTCTGTAAAATTTCCTAAAAGTTTTTGCATGAATGATCCCTCAAAGATCTACTAGTGTATGGCTAGCTTAAAGTGTTACTAAACCCCGGACCCCGCATGCACTATATCTGGTCTCCCCCCGGACCCTGCATTCATTATATATGGTCTCCCCGGACCCTGCATTCACTATATCTGGTCTCCCCGGACCCTGCATTCCCTATATCTGGTCTCCCTGGACCTTGCATTCACTATATCTGGTCTCCCGGGACCCTGCATTCACTATACCTGGTCTCCCCGGACCCTGCATTCACTATGTCTGGTCTCCCCCGACCCTGCATTCACTATGTCTGGTCTCCCCCGACCCTGAATTCACTATGTCTGGTCTCCCCCGACCCTGCATTCACTATACCTTGTCTCCCCAGACCCTGCATTCACTATATCTGGTCTCCCCAAACCCTGCATTCACTATATCTGGTCTCTCCGGACTCTGCATTCACTATATCTGGTCTCCCCGGACTCTGCATTCACTATATCTGGTCTCCCCGGACCCTGCATTCACTATACCTGGTCTCCCCGGACCCTGCATTCACTATATCTGGTCTCCCCGGACCCTGCATTCACTATACCTGGTCTCCCCGGACCCTGCATTCACTATATCTGTTCTCCTAGGACCCTGCATTCACTATACCTGGTCTCCCCGGACCCTGCATTCACTATACCTGGTCTCCCCGGACCCTGCTTTCACTATGTCTGGTCTCCTCGGACCCTGCATTCACTATATCTGGTCTCCCAGGACCCTGCATTCACTATATCTGGTCTCCCACAGTACACACAACATGGAAATGCAATTATTTTAGTAAATATAAACCCTAAATACCTTTTTTTCATCAGAAGTTAGAGCAGCCTTGTGACTTCTATTAGTGCCCAGCTGAGCACTGGTAAAGCTTGTAGGAGGAGTTTTCATTCTGCTGTAAGAGGATGCAGAACCCCTGACCTCTATCTAGACAGTGCTGATTGGTCCTGTGCTGATCACATGCACAATCCCAAGAAGAAAAAAAAAACCTCTCTAGCAATACACATTAAACTGAGCATGTGCAGAATGGCTACAGGTTCAGTCTGTCTTATAGCGTCGACATTTGAACAAGAGGAGGGGTAGAGAAGACGGGATCAAACAGCCTTTTTACACAATGCAGAGGATTAACCCCTTAGGTTCCACAGTGAGTATAACAAGTATGCTTTACTGCATATACAGACTGATTTTTACTGTTGTGGGTTTAGTAACACTTTAAGGTCACCACAAAAGACTGTTAAAAATGAACATATAGCTACTTTTTTACTTTTTCTTTCTTTTTTTTGCTGTCTGTGTTCCATTGGGGAGATTTACTTATACTTCCTGTCCTGGAATGTAACAGGAAATGCAAGATCTCTACGAAGGGGAATTTCTCTCTTAGATGCTTGTCAGTGGAACAGGTGTCCCCATTATTAGAATTGCCCTCACTGCTTGTTCTGGTAACATTTTGGATTTCCCCTCACTTGGTAAGAATGTGTAAAAAAAAAAAAAATGTGTTCACCACTGGGATTTTTTTTTTTTTTGCTATGTAAATTTAGCCAATCAGTGATCACATGATTGGGACCTCATGCAGAGGTCCTGTACAGCGATCGGACACAGCGGGCACAGGATTGCAGTGCCGCATGCTCCCAGGGAGTGCGCACAGGCTGAAAATGCGGGCACCGTTTATGAACAGCAACACGCTCCAGCACTGCTCCCGCCCGGCCGTTTATATACATGGGCCGGATGGGAAGTGGTTAAATAAAAGCATCCACGTGGAGCAAAAGACAGCATGTAAATCCACTTACTAAGATGGCTGCCAGACCTTCATGAGGACGCGGCGGCGTGATGTCCGTACGCAGACTCCTCTAAAAAATTGTTTTCTATGCTCCCCTGCAGTAACTAGCATTGATTCAGCATGAACAAAAATGGCATATGGCGTGAATGGGCCCTAAGTCTGGTAACCAAATCCTGTATAATAATAACCAAGTCCCCCCAATGGAGCTGCTCCATTGCTGGAACACTGCGAATCTACCGGGGTAGTTAGAGCATGACTTCATAGAAAAGGTAAAGGGATCACTTAGCAATCCTACCTGTAATGGGTTGTCACCAGTGACAGGATCATTCATCTGCTTATTCCAAAGCCACAAGTGCATAATTTGCAAACCAAAGGGGAATGATTCTCCTTGGCGCCATCTTGCATCTCGCCCAGCAGTGAAGACAACGCAGCCCCTTCTATCACAGTCACAGCTCTCTGCATGAGCCGGCAGCTGCGGATGGTTAGAGGTGGAGGGGGAATTATTCAGAGTTCAAGAGGAGGGCTTAGCAATTGACTTTTTATGCAAAGTCTAAATTTGCATCTCATTCACAGCAGTGTTTAGCCTGGTCAGGCTGCATGTTCTGGGGACCGAAAGACTGAGACTAAAACCGCTGATGGAGCAGTCTTCAAAGATACCACTATGTGTACATAAGCAGGAATTATTGGGTTCCCTATGGGACAAATAGTCTGTGTTGTTTGATATTTTGTTTTAGAAACACTGGGGAAGGGTTGGATTCTTGGTGAGGTTTTTATTGCTACCTGTGCCACCAAAGGGGAGATTTCCCATCATTTCCTATTCCAGTGATATCCTATGTATCTAGAGGTAACAAAAGGGACAGGAAGAGTTTGAGGTGGAGTTGGACTATAAGGCCGCATTGGTGGGTTTGCTATTGGCTGAACAATTTATATTTGGCAGTGGTCTTTGTAATCTTGAGAAATAAAAGTGGGGTGGTTTTAAAAATACTAGTTGACCAGGAGCCATGCTTATCCCCTGGCTTCAATACTTTGGGTCGCTGAGGCTCTGATCACTCTAGTGTGACTGTGGAATGCAACCTCCTTGCAATTTTCATGCGCACTATGACACTTAAGTCTCAAGACAGTTGCATCAAAGTAATGCAGGAACTATTTTTAAAGAAAATGTGACTTCAGTTGCATGGATTGGAACGCGTGCCATTGAAATTAATTGGCCTCAACTTAATGTGTCCAAAGTCACATGAAAAGTGGCACTAGTGTGAGCCTGACCTGAAAAAATGGTATTATTAAAGGTACTTATATAGCAGCGTCAATTTACGCAGTGCTTTACATATATATTGTACATTCACATCAGTCCCTAACCCTCAAGGGGTGTACAATCTAAGGTCCCTAACTCACATTCATACATACACATACTAGGGCCAATTTAGACAGGATCCAATTAACCTACCAGCATGTCTTTGGAGTACCCCGAAAAAACCCACACAGGCACAGGGAGAACGTGCAAACTCCAGGCAGGTGGTGCTGTGGTTGGGAATCGAACCAACAACCCTAGTACTGCCAGGCAGAAGTGCTAGTCATTTATCCACTGTGTTAGCCCATGCAGGTAAGCACTTAACTAAAGGCTCTTTTTTTCTCATTTTGGATAACGTAAGGGGGTTAAAACTGTGTGTCCCATTTAAGTGATTTCCCTTCACTTCCTGTCCCATAGTCAAAACAGGAAATGAGAGGAAATTCCTGCAAAGTGAGACAATCTATATGTCCCCATTGGCAGATTTCCCCCATTTTCTTTTGGTGAAACTGTCACAGGACATGCAGAGAGGGTGAATCTCTCAAACAGGGACTCAGACCGCAGTAAAAACTGACAGATGTTCTAAGCCTTTTCCTCTATCCAAAACTAACTTTAAAAAGTACCCAAATCCCAGGATCATGATTGGATTTTTTTATTTCAGCAAATGTTATAACAAGATGCACATATTGCTGTGAAGAATGTGTGCCTTGTAAACAATGGCAGAAAGGAAAGGGTGGTTATTTTGCAGCTGGCCTGTAGAGGGCAGTCTGGCTCCACTTTAAGGACTACACTGACTCAGATTTTCAATCTGTCCAGGATAGTGATAATTCCATTAATGGTCAATAGGGGGTGCCAGATGACCATTGTAACTTTCTATGTGTCAGGCTGCTGAATGTACAATATACAGTATGTTCTTTTCATCCCTCTAGTAGTGTGAATGTACAGTATATCATTGTGTTCATCATTGAGAGCCTTTTCTTAAAGGTTCAGACCATCAAAAATCACCAATCTCTATTTCCAATAGCAGGGGCTTCCACTCTCTCTGCTGGATTTTTCTTTATTTTATGTTAGGGAGCAGCAGGAACTCAAGCTCCATAAACCAAGTGCATTAAAGTATATGTGAACCTTCATCTTGTAAGACAACCTATTCAGTTTAAAATAGAAATGAAAGGCAAAACATTTGTGTGTGTGTGTATATATATATATATATATATATATATATATAAAATACCCCCCCTCCCTTTTTTTATATGTGATTTCATGCCCTTTGTTCTCAGCTGCATCTTTATGCGATGAGTGTACTGTAGTTTCTCCTCCCCCAGCTCTCTAAGCTCCTTAGCTTAGAGAGCTGGGGAAGGAGAAACTGCAGCACACTCATCTTCCCACACTGTGCAGAGTGGGTGTGTCAGCACAAGTCTGATCATTGGAGGAGAGCAGGCTGAGTTCCCAGCACAGATAAAAGAACTGACCAGGCTGTGCTCTCATGCTTGATGTGGTCAGGTTATAACAAGAAAACAGAGGGACTGGTTGGAATAACAGGGATTGCACACAAAGGAAGTAATACAAGTACATCATACAGCAGGCACATATCAGGAATAGGAAATGCTGGGTTTATATTCTTTAACAGCGATAACAATTTATCAGATAGAAAAGATTAGGTGAGTATACTCACAAAGGGACACAAGAACAGGCCCATCACAAATCTTCAGGGAAAGAAGAACCAGAACTCCTGTGCATGTCTCCAGACAGACTGAGAAGACACCACAAAGGCCTGCAGATGCTGACATGTTTCAAGGGTGGCCCCAGCTTTCTTGGCTTTGAAGAAGAGGGGTCACCCTAGAAATGCATTAACATCTGCAGGCCTTTGTGGCGTCTTCTCAGACAGGATATCTCTTCCTTTAGCTGCATGCTTGACATCCAGGCAACAAGCAGATTTAGAAGGACCATATAGTAGTGGCAGCCTCAATGATTGGCTTCTAGTAACAGGCAGAATGCTTGTGATCAATCATTTATTACATGGCTGCAGTGTCTTATGACCTAACAGCCTTCTGTAACTTGGCAGTAGTCTCTTGTAAGATTGGAGCAGTTTGTCACGTGATGGTGTCCTGAGTACTGTCCATTATGCCTTTTTTTTTTTTTTTTTTTTTTAAATTTCAATAGATATTTAAATATTTAGGGAAGCTTTCAAAGTATTTCCTTCTTTTCTGTTTAAGCCGTACCAATCTTGGACCAAGAAAAAGCAAACGCCACAAAAACTTGTCCTGAAACTTTAAATGTTAGTGCAAATAAAGTACCATGGACAGTACTCGGGACACCATCAACGTGACGTTGTTTTCATTGCAAGTGCACTAATAGGGTCACAGTCAGCTCAAGCATGTCCATGTCCTGTAACATGGATTGCCCTCTAATCTGACAGTCTCTTGTTCCATCCAGCAGCCTCTTGTAACATAGCAATCTTTCATAACTTGATCAGAGTAAATTCATGTCCCAGGTAGGGTTGCAGGAACAGCTCATTGGTCAGATTGGGGGTACAAGAGGGTGCAAAAGTAGGTTGCATGGATGGGTTTTGGTTTGTAGAACCAGGCTCTTAGAATCCTGCTTGGGTATGCCTACATCTATGTATACATTCATATAGTCCACATTCCCTACGACATGGGTGCTCATCCTGTGGCCCTCCCAGTTTTTGCAAGACTAGAAGACCCATGAGGTATTGCAAGGCTAGAGGTTACAAGTATGAATCCCAAAGGCAGAGGCATGATGGGACTTGTAGTTCTGCAACAACTGGAGGGCCACAGGATGAGCACTCATGCCCTACAGCAATAGACCAAAACATCATGGGACGCAATGGGGGAAGTGATGGGTGTGGGGTCAGGTGTGTAGTCCAATCACCAACACACCAAAAATGTATTTATTGGTCACCAAAAACTGTGACATTTCGAAGAACCCCTTCCTTGTTACTTCCTGAGCATTGTGAAAGACGTGTAAGAGTGTAGGACTCAAATGGGAAAGTCAAGCTGGATCTCTAGTTCAGGGAAGACAGCTCTCTGTTAAGCAGGCTATCCCTAACAGTCCCTGGAAAAGCCTCAGCAAGATGTAAAAGGATGAGCATGCTGCAGGTTAGTGCCAGTCCAGTGGAAGTTTATTATTGACAGTCAAAAGATCAGGCCAACGCGTTTCAGGGGCTCAGTTACCAGCTGGCAGTTGACTACACATCTGACATTATGTTCTGTGTAGCTTTGCATTTGGTGTCCAAGCCCTGATGAAGGTTATGTTCAAAGCCCCCAAAATGTGTTGACTTTGTCTTCAGACTTTTTTTCAAAAATAAAAGCTCCTACTGGACTGGCACTGTCCTGTGGTGCTCTAATCCTTTTATACCAAACTCCCATTGCTGCCTGATGAAGAGGTCATTGGTGGCCTCAAAACAGAGCTGTATTTAGTGACAAATAAAATGTCTTAGCCTTAGAGCAGATCTGAAACCCAAGAACATAAATCTAATATATTTTATGTATGAGGTGGTATCAAAACGTTTCGAGACTAGTTTTTTTTTAACAACAGATGGCAACACAAGGCTGTACGCACAATCACAGGGAGCACCAACCTTCATAAGTTAGCGTGCCAAAAGGCATTGTCCTGTGTACGTCTGCTATTGCATCATGGACAGCAAGTTAAACCATGAGCAAATGTGAAATTCTGCGTGAAACTAGGCAAATCTACCACAGAGACGTTTAACAATGAGTCGTTTGAGGTGTTTTGAGTGGCATGCTCGTTTTGAGAGTGGAAGAACATCACTGGAAGGGGTGATGAGAGATCAGGAAGATCTTCAACGAGCTCAGCCCCTAAAAATGTCGAAACCATTGGGCACCTTGTGCATGATGATCCACAACATTGCTGCAGTTGTCACTGTGTCATTCGGAACAGTCCAGGCAATCCCCATGCGTGATTTGAACGTGCTGTGTTGCTGCCAAGTTTGTCCCCTGGCTGCTGACCCAAGAGCAGAAGGAACACTGTGTTGAAGTCTGCCAAGGACTCCGTCAGCATGCCTTGGATGCTGAGGATCATTACTGGTGACGAAAATATCAGACGTCGTAACGCACGTGGTCAGAGAACGATGTCTTTTGGCATGCTCACTTTTGAAAGTCAGTGCTCCCTGTGACTGTGTGTGCAGCCTTGTGATGCCATCTGTTGGTGTGTTACAAAACTAGTCCTGAAACTTTTTGATACCACCTTTTACAAGTCCTTAGGTGTGGTGGTGGTTTTGGCATTGGTTTACCTTTTTCAGGCCTTTTTTCTTAGCTTTTCGCTTCGTAATTCTGCCAGTAACACACTTCTTGTCCTACAAAATCAAGATATAATAAAACTGATGAGCTGCATTATATCACATTTCTGTTCTTGGGTTTGTATAGTTTTGGTGCGCTGGGGATAATTTCTCTCTTGCTTACCTTTTTGGGCTGCACAGCCATGTTAATCACATGGCCTTCAGAGGATTTACCCCCCTTCCTGACCAGGCCATTATTTACGCTGCGGCGATGCGTCACTTTAACTGACAATTACACGGGGATGCAACACTGCTCCCAAATTAAATTTGTGACCTTTTTTTCCCACAAATGGAGCTTTCTTTCGGTGGTATCACCTGTGCGGTTTAAATTTTTTGCACTATAAACAAAAAAATTTTGAGAAAAAAAACAATATTTTTTACTTTTTGCTATTAAACATGTCCAGTAATGCAGAGCAATACAAAGTAATTTGCAGCAGCTGATGGGAGAGATCTGTATTGCTTACATACAGGTCTCTTCCATGTCAGTGATAATCGGCGATCACCGGGTGCCAGCAGAGAATCACTGGCTGAGACCTGGTGATCGACAGCTCAGGCCAATGGCGCACGCGCCCCCTACCCGTAAATGCAAAATCGTGTATATTTATTTATATATATATATATATTTATTTATTTTTAGATTATATATATATATATATATATATATGTGTGTGTGTATGTATATGTATATATATATATATATATGTATATATATAGTGGGGCAAAAAGTATTTAGTCAGCCACCATTTGTGCAAGTTCTCCCACAAATGGTGGCTGACTAATGGAGGCCTGTAATTGGCATCATAGATAGACTTCAACTATGAGAGACAAAATGACAAAAAAAATCCAGACAATCACATTGGCTGATTTGGAAAGAATTTATTTGCAAATTATGGTGGAAAATAAGTATTTGGTCACCTACAAACAAGCAAGATTTCTGGCTCTCACAGACCTGTACCTTCTTCTTTAAGAGGCTCCTCTGTCCTGCACTCATTACCTGTATCAATGGCACCTGTTTGAACTTGTTATCAGTATAAAAGACACCTGTCCACAACCTCAAACAGTCACACTCAAAACTCCACTATGGTGAAGACCGAAGAGCCGTCGAAGGACACCAGAAACAAAATTGTAGACCTGCACCAGGCTGGGAAGACTGAATCTGCAATAGGCAAGCAGCTTTGTGTGAGCAAATGAACTGTGGGAGCAATAATTAGAAAATGGAAGACATACAAGACCACTGATAATTTCCCTCGATCTGGGGCTCCACGCAAGATCTCACCTCGTGGGGTCAAAATGATCACAAGAACAGTGAGCAAAAATCCCAGGACCACACGGGGGGATCTAGTGAATGACCTGCAGAGAGCTGGGACCAATGTAACAAAGGCTACCATCAGTAACACACTACGCTGCCAGGGACTCAGATCCTGCAGTGCCAGACGTGTCCCCCTGCTTAAGCCAGTACATGTCCGGGCCCGTCTGAAGTTTGCTAGAGAGCATTTGGATGATCCAGAAGAGGATTGGGAGAATGTCATATGGTCAGATGAAACCAAAATAGAACTGTTTGGTAGAAGCACAACTCGTCGTGTTTGGAGGAGAGAGAATGCTGAGTTGCATCCAAAGAACACCATACCTACTGTGAAGCATGGGAGTGGCAACATCATACTTTGGGGCTGTTTCTCCTCAAAGGGACCAGGACGACTGATCCATGTACAGGACAGAATGAATGGGGCCATGTATCGTGAGATTTTGAGTGCAAACCTCCTTCCATCAGCAAGGGCATTGAAGATGAAACGTGGCTGGGTCTTCCAACATGACAATGATCCCAAACATACCGCCCGTGCAACGAAGGAGCGGCTTCGTAAGAAGCATTTCAAGGTCCTGGAGTGGCCTAGCCAGTCTCCAGATCTCAACCCCATAGAAAACCTTTGGAGGGAGTTGAAAGTCCGTGTTGCCCAGCGACAGCCCCAAAACATCACTGCTCTAGAGGAGATCTGCATGGAGGATGGGCCAACATACCAGCAACAGTGTGTGCCAACCTTGTGAAGACTTACAGGAAACGTTTGACCTCTGTCATTGCCAACAAAGGATATATAACAAAGTATTGAGATGAACTTTTGATATTGACCAAATACTTATTTTCCACCATAATTTGCAAATAAATTCTTTCCAAATCAGCCAATGTGATTGTCTGGATTTTTTTTCTCATTTTGTCTGTCATAGTTGAGGTCTACCTATGATGCCAATTACAGGCCTCTCTCATCTTTTTAAGTGGGAGAACTTGCACAATTGGTGGCTGACTAAATACTTTTTGCCCCACTGTATATATATATATATATATATATATATATATTAGTGATTTTGCGCACCCCTGCTGCCCTTCCGCAGTATTTCTGTTATAGGGTGGCAGGAAAGTGGGGTGTACTTACAGTGCATGTGATCAGAGTGTTGGGATGGAACTGAAGACATGGCAGGAGAGGAACCTACAAGGAAGGATGTAGTAGGACAATGGTATGAGATCTTAGTGTTTTATCTGCTATAGTTAAGGCCCTGTTATAGCATCTTAGGTGAACCATAGACATTGATGCATATATAAGTGCTACTCAAGCACAGATTTTGAATAAAACTTTAGAGCTCATTTAACACCTGTTTCTTTTGTTCATTAGTGTAATCATACCTTTCTTTTTCTCTACAAGAACTTCAAAGAGGTGTCAATGTTTAGTAAGACACCTATCATCTCTGGGCACCAGCAGTGCCCTATGAGCAGGGAGGAAGCCTGTCTGTTTTGTCAGCCAGTCCTGGTTGTGTATTAGCTGTCTGAGGAAAGGTGACAACAGGTAAAGCCTTTGATCATTTGTTGCATTCAGGAAAAATGTCACACCTAAAGCATATTGTGCTAATGTAATTTCCAGTCTGATCAATGTCATTGATTGCACCCCCACAATGGACAGTTACAGGAAAGATGGAGGCTGCCTCTGATGTCTTGGGACTCAATGGAGTCATTGACTCATAAGAAGTAAGAGAGGACTTATGGGTATGACTTTCCTGATACGCATGCTAACTCCTGAATGTCTCAGACTAATATCTGTACGGGCTGTTCTAACTGATGCACGTTTGTGCCACTTAAGAACACCTTTACATTGATACCCTTTTGATGGGTTTCCATTGACTTACAATGGAAGGTACTTTTGAAAAACTGCACCAAAAATGCAGCATGCAGGACTTTTCAAAGTGCAGCGCACCAGCCATGTGAGCAATTACTTAGTATTTAATGGGGAATAGTTTTCATGTGTTTTTTGAGGTCTGCTATTTCCACTAGAATTGGAAGTTCCTGTAGAAGACTATTCTGCACTTTTACAGCTCTTACAGTAATTAACCCTTTTTGCATCATCAGAAAAAAAACTTCTTTTTTTTCCTATCACAAGGAATGCCTTCTAGTGTTTTGTGGAGGCCTTAAAGTGCCACCCAACCAACTTCTACTTATTATTATATAGGATTTATATAGCGCCAACAGTTTGTGCAATAGGGTGCAATCAAAATATCAAGTTTTACAGCTTTAAACCTGTAGTAAACATTTTGTATTTTTTTTGTTTATCCCCAGGTCTTATGCCAGCACACCAGCAGTTGTGTGTTATGGTGCACATTACACGCACAAGCTGGTGTGCGCTATGCATAGGCGAAGTCATGCTTTGTGAAAAATGTATCACAGTATTTTTTTTTTCATGTAACTATATATGTGGCAGCATGTTGAAATTCATTATAGTGCATCAGAACGTGCTCTGCAAAAATGCAACATGTCCTATTTTTTCAGTGCAAACCAACACGCTGTGCTGGTGTGAACTGGAGCAATAGGACTCAATGCAAATTCCCTTGCCTATGTCTTGAGACTGTGTTGGGCAATGCTGCGCAAAACAACCCAATGAGGTTGGTGTGAAAGAGCCATAAGGTTGATTGTATCAATAAAAGTATCATGTCTCTAAGTATGATGTATCTAAAATAGTGTACATCCACTAAAATATATTATGTTTTTTGTAACAGCAATTATTTATGTCCATGGTTCCCAGTCTGCAGCTTAGGGGCCCTTTGGCACTTTGTGCTGCTCTTGGGGCCTCGTGTCCCCCAAGGCAGTGGAGAGTGGGCCTCGTGTCCCCAGTGGTGGTGGAGAGCAGACCTCTTCTCGAGTCCCCCGTGGCGGTGGAGAGGACGTCTCCTCTCAGCGTAGGAGAGCGGATCTTTCCTACATCTGTCCCCTCAGCGGAGCTGCCAGTGTAATGGCGGTGCCGAAGAAGCCGGAAATTGGAAACTGGAACTCGGCTTCACAATGAGGCTTGGAGCGCAGGTGCAGCCGCTCCATCATCTGTGCTCGCCACATAAGAATTTCTCCTCGCATTTTCGGCGAGCGGATTTTTCAAGCCCTGCACTAGAATGTGGTGTGGGAAACCTGCATACCGCTCTCATTTCATCTCCTGCAAAGTGTTCGGAACGCACTGCAGTTGTGATCTGTAGTGGTTGTCAATGTCAACGACACCCCAAACACAGGTCACAAATGTTCTACGTTTGCCTGCATCGGATCGCATGGTACAGAAGTACCATGTGATCCAGTTGCAGTGCATTTCCAAAAGTAAGGGCTGGTTCACACTAGGACTACATCTGGTCCAGTGCATTGCTAATCAAAATGAATGGGCTCAAATCGCACTGCGCTGAATCGCATGGGAAACACGCATTCCTGTGAGATTTCTAGTGTGACCCGGCCCTTGTAAAACGTAAAATTCTTACATTCGTATGCTGGCAGCCTTAACCCTTTCTTTACAGGACGAGATTTTGTTTTTTAAACTTTTTGTTTTTTATTTAGCGAGAGATCGCCTTACCATCCAAGTCACGACTAGGAGCCCACATGCAGCTTTTTCTCTTTGCTCCCTCAGGGGTGGGGGGAGAGAAGGAAAGGGAAGTATAAGCATTTGCAGGCTGATCTGTCAAACAATACATTGCCGTTACTGAAGGTGGATAGGACTTGTCGGCTGGTTGCTGTGGGGCTCTCTGCGTCTCCCTCTGTGGATGTGTTAAAAATCAATAACAATCAAATAGCATTCAATAATCTAATTACTGTGATCGTCTCCTCCAGCAAGAAACAAAAAAACTGCATGAATAATAGATGATTTTAATGTATCCAGGCTTAAGAGATACCAATCCTTTCGTACACTGGGATCAGTGAATGTCTCTAGGGCGTTTTTTATGAAAATTGTATCAACAGGAACATTTCTTGTTGCTCGTCGCATTCGTTCGGCATCCAAATTCCGCAATGTACAATGGAGGAGAAGACGAGGATTCTCATTGGTTGCTTGGGGCAATGAAGAACATTTCATAAGCTGAAACCATTAACTGATAACTGCAAGTGTAGCACATCACACATGTTCCTATTTGATTGTACAATCTCCTTTGGATCTACAAATCAGTATAGAGTGGAAGGGTCTTCCTGATTGGGTACAAATTGATTGGATACATAGTTAGTCTGGCTGAAAAAAGACAAAAGTCCACCCAGTTCAACCATTAAAAAAAAAAAAAAAAAAAAGTTATAATCCTATACCCACAGTTGATCCAGAGGAAGGCAAAAAAACCCAGCAAAGCATGATCCAATTTGCTCCTGCAGGGGAAAAAATTCCTTCCTGATCCCCCGAGAGGCAATCGGATATTCCCTGGATCAACTTTACCTATAAATGTTAGTATCCAGTTATATTCTGTGTATCTAAGAAACAATCCAGGCCTTTTTTAAAGCAATCCACTGAGCTGGCCAGAACCAACTCTTGAGGGAGTATATTCCACATTTTCACAGCTCTCACTGTGAAGAAACCTTTCCGTGTTTGGAGATTAATGCAGGTAATATATGGATTGAACTCCAAACTAATTTTCTTTAGAAAATCTGAATTTTTGTGCGTTTTGTAATGCAATGGTGCCACCATTGATTTCGAAATTCAACCAACCAAGCCTTCAATTTCTCCTCATGTTGCTACAGAAAAGAATTTTCATGGCCAATAATTTTCTTTTCTTTCCAGGTCACAGCTCAGGCTTATTCCTTTTTCATTTACATTTCTCGTACAATTCTCCCATCATTGATTTAAAATTCATTTGTTTTTTCAAAAAATTTCCAACATGCCCGATCACTCAGATTCGGTGGTTACACGAAAATCGTCCGTTTCCGTGGCCCACTAGTGGTGCGAAATTCGAACAAAAATTCTTAGAAAAGATTTTCTAAAGAAAACTCTTTCAGAATTCGTCCCATGTATGGCCGGCTTAAATTTCTTTCCCTCCAGACATAAAGAGTGCCCCCTTGTCCTCTGTGATGACCTCAGGGTGAATAGCTCTACACCGAGTTCACTATATGAACCACTGATGTCTTTATACATGGAGATCATATCCCCCCTTATGTATTATACATGGAGATCATATCCCCCCTTATGTATTATACATGGAGATCATATCCCCCCTTATGTATTATACATGGAGATCATATCCCCCCTTATGTATTATACATGGAGATCATATCCCCCCTTATGTATTATACATGGAGATTATATCCCCCCTTGTGTATTATACATGGAGATCATATCCCCCCCCTTATGTATTATACATGGAGATCATATCCCCCTTATGTATTATACATGGAGATCATATCCCCCCTTATGTATTATACATGGAGATCATATCCCCCCTTATGTATTATACATGGCGATCATATCCCCCCTTATGTATTATACATGGAGATCATATCCCTCCTTATGTATTATACATGGAGATCATATCCCCCCTTATGTATTATACATGGAGATCATATCCCCCCTTATGTATTATACATGGAGATCATATCCCCCCTTTATGTATTATACATGGAGATCATATCCCCCCTTATGTATTATACATGGAGATCATATCCCCCCTTATGTATTATACATGGAGATCATATCCCCCCTTGTGTATTATACATGGAGATCATATCCCCCCCTTGTGTATTATACATGGAGATCATATCCCCCCCCTTATGTATTATACATGGAGATCATATCCCCCTTATGTATTATACATGGAGATCATATCCCCCCTTATGTATTATACATGGAGATCATATCCCCCCTTATGTATTATACATGGAGATCATATCCCCCCTTATGTATTATACATGGAGATCATATCCCCCCTTATGTATTATACATGGAGATCATATCCCCCCTTATGTATTATACATGGAGATCATGTCCCCCCTTATGTATTATACATGGTGATCATATCCCCCCTTATGTATTATACATGGAGATCATATCCCCCTTATGTATTATACATGGAGATCATATCCACCCTTATGTATTATACATGGAGATCATATCCCCATGTATTATACATGGAGATCATATCCCCCCCTTATGTATTATACATGGAGATCATATCCCCCTTTATGTATTATACATGGAGATCACATCCCCCCTTATGTATTATACATGGTGATCACATCCCCCTTATGTATTATACATGGAGATCATATCCCCCTTTATGTATTATACATGGAGATCATATCCCCCTTATGTATTATACATGGAGATCATATCCCCCTTTTGTATTATACATGGAGATCATATCCCCCCTTATGTATTATACATGGTGATCATATCCCACCTTATGTATTATACATGGAGATCATATCCTCCCTTATGTATTATACATGGAGATCACATCCCCCTTTATGTATTATACATGGAGATCACATCCCCCTTTATGTATTATACATGGTGATCATATCCTCCCTTCTGTATTATACATGGAGATCATATCCCCCCTTATGTATTATACATGGAGATCATATCCCCCCTTATGTATTATACATGGAGATCATATCCCCCCTTATGTATTATACATGGAGATCATATCCCCCCTTATGTATTATACATGGAGATCATATCCCCCCTTGTGTATTATACATGGAGATCATATCCCCCCCTTGTGTATTATACATGGAGATCATATCCCCCCCCTTATGTATTATACATGGAGATCATATCCCCCTTATGTATTATACATGGAGATCATATCCCCCCTTATGTATTATACATGGAGATCATATCCCCCCTTATGTATTATACATGGAGATCATATCCCCCTTATGTATCATACATGGAGATCATATCCCCCCTTATGTATTATACATGGAGATCATATCCCCCCTTATGTATTATACATGGATATCATATCCCCCCTTATGTATTATACATGGAGATCATATCCCCCCTTATGTATTATACATGGAGATCATATTCCCCCTTATGTATTATACATGGAGATCATGTCCCCCCTTATGTATTATACATGGTGATCATATCCCCCCTTATGTATTATACATGGAGATCATATCCCCCCTTATGTATTATACATGGAGATCATATCCCCCCTTATGTATTATACATGGAGATCATGTCCCCCCTTATGTATTATACATGGAGATCATATCCCCCCTTATGTATTATACATGGTGATCATATCCCCCCTTATGTATTATACATGGAGATCATATCCCCCTTATGTATTATACATGGAGATCATATCCACCCTTATGTATTATACATGGAGATCATATCCCCCCCTTATGTATTATACATGGAGATCATATCCCCCTTTATGTATTATACATGGAGATCACATCCCCCCTTATGTATTATACATGGTGATCACATCCCCCTTATGTATTATACATGGAGATCATATCCCCCTTTATGTATTATACATGGAGATCATATCCCCCTTATGTATTATACATGGAGATCATATCCCCCTTTTGTATTATACATGGAGATCATATCCCCCCTTATGTATTATACATGGAGATCATATCCCCCTTTATGTATTATACATGGAGATCACATCCCCCTTTATGTATTATACATGGTGATTATATCCCCCCTTATGTATTATACATGGAGATCATATCCCCCCCCTTATGTATTATACATGGAGATCATATCCCCCCTTATGTATTATACATGGAGATCATATCCCCCCTTATGTATTATACATGGAGATCATATCCCCCCTTATGTATTATACATGGAGATCATATCCCCCTTATGTATTATACATGGAGATCATATCCACTCTTATGTATTATACATGGAGATCATATCCTCCCTTCTGTATTATACATGGAGATCATATCCCCCCTTATGTATTATACATGGAGATCATATCCCCCCTTATGTATTATACATGGAGATCATATCCCCCCCCTTATGTATTATACATGGAGATCATATCCCCCTTATGTATTATACATGGAGATCATATCCCCCTTATGTATTATACATGGAGATCATATCCCTCCTTATGTATTATACATGGAGATCATATCCCCCCTTATGTATTATACATGGAGATCATATCCACTCTTATGTATTATACATGGAGATCATATCCTCCCTTCTGTATTATACATGGAGATCATATCCCCCCTTATGTATTATACATGGAGATCATATCCCCCCTTATGTATTATACATGGAGATCATATCCCCCCTTATGTATTATACATGTTGATCATATCCCCCCTTAATCTCCTCTTCTCAAGAGAGAATAAATTCAGTTCCTCTAATCTTTCCTCATAGCTGATCTCCTCCATGCCTCTTATCAGTTTAGTTGCCCTTCTCTGTACTTTCTCCAGTTCCCCAATGTTCTTTTTGTGAATTGGTGCCCAAAACTGAACTGCATATTGCAGATGAGGTCTTACTAATGATTTGTACCGGGGGTAATATGATAGATTATGTCCTTTTGGTAGATGTAAAGTTGATGGTCCTGTGCTATCAGATTGTAACATGTATGGTGTCCCCAACAGAGCACAAATTATGTTAACTAATAGAATGATATCTGAGTTCTCTTTAGCACAAAATGGATTCTGATTGGTTGCTGTGAATTTCACTTTGAATGTTGCTCCTTGCACTGTTTTAATGTACAAGCATAATCAAGGCCTGGATAGGTTGGGGTTAATTTTGTTGGGGTGTCTCGTTTTCGTTAATATGCATCCATATGCCAGATGGGCTGTTTTCATTCAATTGTACTGCACAGCTTGCAGGGACGTGAGCGACCCGGACATGTAGTGATGCTGGAGTTGGGGTTAGATCAGGATGGGGGGGGGGACTTGGCTGCCTGAATCATTGCAGCCTTGGGGTTTCTATAGAGGAGCTTTATTTATGAATGCTATGCTTTCCATTCAAACATATACATTACTGCAGTGTTTGTGTCTGGGCACAGGCCCTGTTTTGCCTGGAGCATGAACATATCTAAATAGACTTTACTGTGTTCAAAGAATCACAGAGCAGTTCAAATGGCAGCCTAAAGCTGGACTTACACTAGTAGACTTTCAAACCGATGTTCATATGAACATTTGTATGAAAATTCTCAGTACATCGATGATTGATGAACTTACTGAAAAGTACTTTAAAGTGGTTGTAAACCTCAGACATGAAATATGAACAAAGCATATCCCTCTATAGTGTACGCTTGTCTCAATCCAGAGCACTGAGTGTCATTTCTGTTCGCGGCCCCATTCCTCTGCTATAAGCATGAGTCACTTCTAACAAGCTTTCCTGACACCAAGAAGAAAATGGTGACACGGGAGGGACCTCCAGCAGATTGACAGCCTTAACTCTGTTTCTGTGAGCTATGTAGAGGGGGGGGTGTCCCTTCTCTCCAATCAGCTCTCAGAGCTCTCCTCACTGGTGTAACTTCAGGTCCCCGCTCCCTGCTTGTCACAGCTGAGAGATCCTGTGTAATTTCTGCACTTTGAATGGATGTAGATCACGGGTGTCAAACAGGCGGCCCTCCATCTGTTGCTAAACTACAAGTCCCATGAGGCATTGCAAGACTGACAGTTACAAGCATGACTTCCAAAGGCAGAGGCATGATGGGACTTGTAGTTTTGCAACAGCTGAAGGGTCGCCAGTTTGACACCCCTGATGTAGGGGAAAGACAACTATAGATAAACCGGTACAACTTATATAGGGGGTTTGTTTCATCTCTGTGTATCACCTAAGACCAGTCACTTCACTGAGTATGTGTAAGGCTAGGTTCACACCTATGCAGTTTGCATTTGATCCATTTCTGCAGTGCGTTTTGTGTTTTTCCACATGCGTTTTTGATGCGTTTTGCAGGGTTTTCTCTCCAACTTGTTGCTGGGTAGATTAAAACGCAAAACACATCAAAAATGCACCAAATCGCATCAGAATGCACTAAACACATTTCTCCATTGAAGTCTATTGAACCAAAATGCAAGGTTTTGCGTTTAAAAAAGTGCCTGACCCTTTCCAAAAAACACACCTGAGATGTGAATGTGTCCTATAGGAAATCATGTTAAATAGACTGTAGTGCGTTTCTGCAAAATGCACCGAAAACGCTTAGGTGTGAACCTAGACTAAGGGTTTACAACCATTTTAGGGCCTCATGCACACTTGAACTGTGTTTTACAGGCATTTGCCATTTGTTTTCTGCTGATGTACCCAGAACATTAAAAGTAAAAACAGCACTTTTGTGATCAAGAGAGGGGCGTTCTGGCAGAAAAAAAAATGCCAAAACGTGCATTAACATGTGTGACCACGACTAAGCACTAGTCACGTTTAGCACTTGAGCGCTTTTTTGCTTTTTTTTATTTCAATGGCCAGAATAAATTATTCATCTGATCAGTGAGATGCCCAAATGCTTGACCCGCCTAAACACGCCTCTAATCCTTTGCAGAAACGCAGCTTAGACTTGTTTTTGAAGCTGTTTTTCTTCTTCCAGAAAAGCGTTTTAAAATGCCCCAATGCGCATGAAGCCTAAAATTGGGTTTGCTTTTAACATTTGATTTTGGAATGGATGGACTCATGGATGGATGGATCAAACAAAAACTAAATCCACGGCTAGTATTGTTTTTTCCATCTTACTTCTTCAAGCCTTCTTGTCACTGAATGCGAAAATGAAAGCTGATTTGACCCCACTAATGGAAAACAAAATCAAAGAAATTTTGTAAAATAATTTACAAAATTTTACTAAGGTATGGCCGTCTTTAGTCTGGACATCCAAAGGACACAATTGACACCTCCAACCAAAGCACTTTATTAAAAGCAGAACTCCCTTAGGCTAGGTTCACATATGTGCGGGTGGTGCCGCTGTGGATCCGCATGAAAATCCATGCAGCCGCACCACCCGCACAGAGGAATGCGGACTCACGGGTGGGTGCCATTAGTTCTAATGACACACCGTCCGCACTGGAAGATGCAACCGTACTGGGAACTGAGGTTCCCGTGCAGGCTGCATTTTCAGAAGAAGTGTAGGGACGACTTCTCTGCGTGTCCTGGGGCACGGGAGTCCATTCAAATGAATGGGCTCTCATGCCCATGCAAAACGCATCCCTCGCGGCTGAATATACATTTGTGTTCAAAATAATAGCAGTCGGACATCACTAACCTGATCAATCACTGTTTTTGGTAGAAATGATATTTCTACATGGCAAATAATTTACTAGCAGGTGTAGTAGAGTAATAGAAATCCAACAGACCCAACAGTCATGACATGCATGCTGCTGATTCTGTGTAATTAAATCACTCATTGAAAGGGGCATGTTCAAAATAATAGCAGTGTGGAGTTCTATTAGTGAGGTCATTCATTCTTTGAAAAACAGGTGGCAATTATTGCCCTTATTTAAGGAAGGAAGGCAGCAAATGTTGTACATGCTGGTTACAGTGCATTTCTCTCTGAAATTCTGAGGAAAATGGGTCGTTCCAGACATTGTTCAGAAGAACAGCGTACGTTGATTAAAAAGTTGATTGGAGAGGGGAAAACATATAAAGAAGTGCAGAAAATGATAGGCTGCTCAGCTAAAATGATCGCAAATGCTTTAAAATGGCAACCAAAACCTGAAAGACGTGGAAGAAAGCGAAAAACTACCATTCAAATGGATAGAATAGCCAAAATGGCAAGGACTCGGCCAACAATCAGCTCCAGGAAGATCAAAGAAGGTCCAAAGTTCCCTGTGAGTACTGTTACAATTAGAAGATCATATACCAAAATAGTGAAGCGCTAATAAATAGCTAAAAAATACCCAATGAACATGTCTCAAATACCATCTAAACCTATAATAAATCCCATAAAGTGATAAAAATTCAATATGATGAGTCTAATTGGTGGAAAACTACATTACATAAATATCTCATACATAAATAAACCCTAAATACCTCATAATTAATCCGTGATAAAAAATGACAAATAATGTATTAATAATTAATCCTTAAATAAATCAGTGCTATGAAATCAATAATCATAATTCAAAAACAAAAAAGTGTACCTATCCGCGATACATAGTGACAATCCTATAAATTGAGATAAACTGTGATTTCTTCATCAAATGAATACGTGATTCATAAATTATGTGATAAACAAAATAACAGAGTAAAATTAAATATAATTGAGTGATGGGTATATACACACGGTGTTTAAATTACACTCAAAAAGTCCATGCATATAATGTGAAACACTCAGTGATCTCCACTTCTAGTGCTCAAAAAAGGAATCCTCCAATGGCAGCAATGCCTGCTCACCTCCCCACCCAGACCCACACAGGGCCACAAGGCAAAGACTCTCCTCACAGGCAATCCTTTACTCCAGGCAGCTCAGCGAGGGACCACAGGACTTCCACTCCACCTCCTCTCAAACGTCATATAGGACACAAACAGAGCTTCCCATAGTATAATACCGTTTAATAAGAACATTCAATGTAACATACTGATTCCACTCACATGTATTCCTTTGTATACAGCGCTTTCCACCTCATACCATGGGTGTATTCACATACAGGGAGGGAAACCAATATGGCCGCTACGTCCGGACATGCGTCCCCACGTGACCGGAAGTGATGTACTACGAGCTGGGAATGGCGTTCCGACGCGTTGCGTCACGTGCGTCGTGACTTCATCAGGGTCGACCCGTGACGCAACGCGTTGGCACGCCCTGATGACACTTCCGGTACGCGGTGACGTCACTTCCGACGTACGCGCCATATTGGGACTCCAGGTACACCCGCAGTACCAGGACTACATGAGGACTTGCTATATGCTTTAAATCTATTGCGGAAATGTGAGTGGGAATTTTTGTATCTATATTTTATAATAAAATTACAGTATCACGCTATGGGAAGTTTTTGTTTGTGTCTCTGAGCATCGCCTGGTGGTATACTGCCACCATTAACAGCGGCTGGAGGTGGCTTTGGAATACAGCATTTGAGGTGGAATCTACTGTGGATCTGAGACCGGCTGACATCTGAGGGTTATACCCTATATGTTACCAAGGCGTATTGGCCCTTTCGGTCAGTGCGGGGAGGTGAGGAGGCACTCAGACCATTGTAGGATTGTGGCACCAGTGGCACTCTCACGTTTTGAAGAATCACAGTTTTGTTTGAAGTGGACTGTATTTATTCACTTTATCACTTGCTGCAGTGTGGTATCCCTTTGCATGATTATATGTACAAACCATCATAGATATATGGTCACGTTTTTTCCCCATAGGGGACTGGCAGGGGGTTTATCCTTGCATGCATGTTAATTTGTGTTATATATATAATTTTATGTAAAAGTTTAGGTATGTTCATTTATATAATGGCATCTGTTTAGCGCTGCACCAATTTTTTATTTTTCACTTATACACTTTTTGGTTTAAAGAGGGTGCTGGCTGCTTAGTTAGTTTTTTATTCATCTGAAGCGCAGGAGGTTTTAATTATATTTTTGTCAATTTATAGGATTGTCACTATGTATCGCGGATAGGTACACTTTTTTGTTTTTGAATTATGATTGATTTCATAGCACTGATTTATTTAAGGATTAATTATTAATACATTATTTGTCATTTTTTATCACGGATTAATTATGAGGTATTTAGGGTTTATTTATGTATGAGATATTTATGTATCGTAGTTTTCCACCAATTAGACTCATCATATTGAATTTTTATCACTTTATGGGATTTATTATAGGTTTAGATGGTATTTGAGACATGTTCATTGGGTATTTTTTAGCTATTTATTAGCGCTTCACTATTTTGGCAATGGTATTTATGATCTACTGGTTGAGGCAGAGTGACAGCGGCTGTAAAATAGGGACGCATCCATATTAAGCGCAGGAGGATTTTTTTCCTATTTACAATTAGAAGATGCCTATGTGAAGCCAAGCTATCTGCAAGAAGTCCCCGCAAAGTCCCACTGTTGAAAAAAAGACGTGCTGAAGAGGTTACAATTTGCCAAAGAGCACATTGACTGGCCTAAAGAGAAATGGCGCAACATTTTGTGGACTGATGAAAGTAAGATTGTTCTTTTTGGGTCTAGTGGCCGGAGACAGTTTGTCAGACGACCCCCAAACACTGAATTCAAGCCACAGTACACTGTGAAGACAGTGAAGCATGGTGGTGCAAGCATCATGATATGGGGATGTTACTCATACTACGGTGTTGGGCCTATTTATCACATACCAGAGATTATGGATCAGTTTGAATACATCAGAATACTTGAAGAGGTCATGCTGCTTTATGCTGAAGAGGAAATGCCCTTGAAATGGGTGTTCCAACAAGACAACGACCCCAAACACACCAGTAAATGTGCAACATCCTGGTTCCAGACCAACAAGATTGACGTTATGGAGTGGCCAGCCCAATCCCCGGATCTTAATCCAATAGAAAACTTGTGGGGTGACATCAAAAATGCAGTTTCTGAGGCAAAACCAAGAAATAGAGAAGAACTGTGGAATGTAGTCCAATCATCCTGGGCTGGAATACCTGTTCACAGGTGCCAGAAGTTGGTTGACTCCATGCAACACAGATGTACAGCAGTTCTCAGAAACAGTGCTTATACAACTAAATATTAATTAAGTGATTCAAAGGAAAGCAAAATCTTCAAACATTTTTCAGTTTATATAGTGAATGTTTGAGTTTGTAAAGAAGAATACAAACACTGCTATGTTTTGATTTGGAATAGAATGTGTAGTGTTCCCAATGCATTTGTGTGTATGGAAATAAAAGCTATTAGAAGGATTTCGAGCTTTATTCACTTTTTTCAACACACTGCTATTTTTTTGAACACAACTGTATGTGAACCAGGGGTTAAGGCCCATTTACACTGTTGTGTTTTAACACCCATGTTGCAATGTGACGCATATGACGCATATGTCCAATTTCCCAATAATCAAAATGGTGTGTCTTCCCATCGTCGCTCTGCAGTGCAGTAGATTTTAAAAAATACAACATGTCCATTTTTGTTTTTCAAATTTGTGTGTTAAGAGGCCCATAGAAGTCAAATGGCATCACATCAAAACTCATGTATAATGCATTTTGATGCGTTGGCAATAGTCTTGGTCAATGGCTGGTAACTGTATCCACTCAGAATCGTAAATTCACAAACACATGCAGTCCTCATGCACACTGGACATTTTTAAAGTGGCTGTTTTTGGCTTTTGGCGTTTTTTTCTACAGCTAGTAAAGCTAGTAAACTCCCCCAGCATGTTATCCTATTGCAGGCCATAGACGGGTCGTTTATCGGCCGAATTTTCGTCCGCACTAAAAATCAGCCAAAAATCATGCCGTTATTGGGGCCAGCCTGTCAGCCGTTTTTTGCGGATATCCTCATTTATTTTTATCGGTTATGCTGGAAAATTTGCCAAAAACGGCCGTTTTTCGTGGACATGGGTAGCAGCATCAGTAACGGGGCCGACCGATTTTTCATTTATCGGCCGATAAACGGCCTGTCTATGGCCTGCCTATGTGTCCATACGCACATAGACTGTAATGAATGTTTTTTGGCTGGAAAAAAAAACCCCAGGACTAGTTCCGTAAACACCTATCTCTGCCAGTCGGATTAAAGTGAGCAGTCCGAGCCGGGACCCAGTACCACCGTAGTAGAACTTTGTAGGCTGCCTCAAGAGTGACTGTATTGAATGAACATTTTGCCACCATCCCCCAGGCCCTACGCCAATCCTCCGCTACAATGGAGACACCCAGATCTCGCTCCCATTGAGAGACATAAGACAGAGGCGGTGAAGAGGACCTACTGTTGAGAGGCATAAATTACAGAAATGAGACCAGGGGACCCTGGGGAATGCTGACAGGCGTGTTCAAAGGGTTTTTTGCGGTAAGGGTATGTAGAGGTATGACAGAGGGAGAGGACCCAGTGGCGCAATTGCAAATACCGAAAATATTCCTGTGGCGGGACCCCCCTTGATTCTCGAAGAGACTCCCATGATGGAAACGTATGAGCGTTTAGAAAATCATGTACAATAACAAAGCCATGGGAGGTCCACCAAGAGAAAGAAGGGGGATGTACTAGGCCTGGCGGAAATAAAGGATTATGCATGATCGGCAAAAGAGGTAGAAATGACAAAATCAAATTACCCGAATATTTTACAGAATCCCAGGTTCTTAAACTGTGAAGCATGATTGGGCTCAAATCCAAAGGGCGCAACTTAGGTGGGAGCCAAAGCAATGTAGTTAAGGAAAGCGGAGCACAGTTGGGTAATTCCAATACTACCCATAACGGGATATCTGTCGTGGCATTATGCATAGACAACTGGGAAATCTGAGCCGCCAAGTAGTATCTAGAAATGTGTGGAACTCCCAAACCTCCCTGTAATCTATGAGTATACAGAGTGGCTCTAGGCACTCTGGGACGTTTATGAGCCCAAATAAAACTGAGAATCCGACTCTGTAGTACATCTTGACAGCATGTATCCGGCCAATCCATGGTAAAGAAGGAAACTGCCAAGAATGAAGCAGGGAGGTAACAGAGCGCAATAAGGGGTAATAGTCGAAAATAAGGCAGAGTAGGAGGAAGTAACCAGTTCGGCAGAGAGCGTAATATTAAATGCCGTTGTTTTAGACAAATTGATGCGTAGGCCAGATATAATTGAAAAATGGTCCAATATGACCTGGAGTTTGGGGAGAGTGATGAGAGGATTGGTTAAAACCAAAAGGGCATCATTCGCATAAAAGTTGGCCTTGTATTGAGTGCCAGCATAGGGGACACCAGAGATATCCGGGTGATTTTGAATGGCTGCAGCTAAAGGTTCAAGAGCGAGAACAAAAAGAGCAGGTGATAATGGGCATGCCCCTGAAAAAAGGGAAGGATGGGGAAAAAAACCCTGCATATTTAACAGAGGCCGAGGGAGACGAATATTAAGCTGAGATCCAAGCCAGAAATGCGTCACCAAACCCCTATCTCGACAGCGTATATGTTAAATATTCCCAAGAAAGTGAATCAAACGCTTTATAAATGTCTGGGGATAAAAGGAACCCTGGTATCCTGCGACAATGTAAAATATGAATGAGATGGATGACTTTACGGATGTTATCAGCAGCTTGTCATCCTGGAACGAAGCCAACCTGATCTCGATGAATAAGTGAGAGTAGATATTTATTAATTCGGGTGCTCAGAACCTTTCCCAGAATCTTCAAGTCCACATTTAGCAGCGAGATCGGTCTGAAAGCTTGCGGTTCAAAGGCATCCTCAGTTTTCTTAGGGATCATAGTAATATGCAGGGACTCCAAAGAAAGCCGGGAACACTGCTTCAAAGAATTGAAAAAGGCCGTAAAATGAGGAACCAGAACGGTGGCAATTTTTCAAATTTTTTATAGTAGAGCCCAGAGAACCCATCTGGGCCTGAAGCCTTGGAAGCCTTCAAAGATTTGATGGCTTGGTAGAGATCAGATTCAGAGATATCCACATTCAGGGCATCTCGGGCTGCATCGGATAAAGAGGGTAGGCTTAGCTCATCAAAAAAGCTATCAGCATATTCAGCAACAAAGGTGTTCGGTTTGTAAAACACTATAACTTTCAGGTAAACCAATCAATTTATATGTATTGGGATTTTTTTTTTAGCAAAGACGTCGCAGAATACATTTTGGCGTACATTTATGACGAAATTAGATTTTTTTAAAATTTTTTACTGGACATGTTTAATAGCAAAAAGTCCAAAATATTGTGTTTTTCTCAAAAATGTCTGTCTTTTTTCCCATAGCGCAAAAAATAAAAACTGCACTGGCGATCAAATACCACCAAAAGAAAGCTCAATTCGTGGGGAAAAAAAGGACGTAAATTTCATTTGGGTGAAGCGTTGCAGACCACGCAATTGTCAGTTAAAGTAACGGAGCACCGTAACGCAAAAATGGCCTGGTTAGGAACGGGGTAAATCCTCTGGAGGGCAAGTGGTTAAAAATAGTTCATGTTGAGAGTGAAGTTCCCTTTTGAGAGATAGCACTTTTAGCAGTGTTTATTATATATAAGGAACAATGGTGATCTTGGAGTTGGTTTGTGGGTTTTGGACCGCCCTCCTCCTATCACCGCGTCCCACGGCTCGTCCAGCCGCCACACCACTGTGCCCGATGCCGTGCCACAACACCCGCGGATGCCGGCTTACAGCACCCACAGACTGCAACCAGCCAGCTGCGGCCCCAGCCCCCCACCACTCCTCCTCCCCTCCTACGATCGGTCACTGATGAACTCCGACACGGCATAACGGGCTCTCCCCATCCTCATGTCCTGACCGAAACCTCCCTCCTCTCTGACCTGATCAGAATTCTGTCCACCCTAGCATGCCACCTGCACTCCTCCTCATTCTCCTCTCCTCCATCCCCAAACTTGCCTCCCTCTACTCCCCCAAAACACCTCTACATCGCACCCTTACTTCTTCCCTCCCCCCTCTACGGCTGTCACCACCTCCTCCTATTACTCCACTCCCCCGCCGACGCACAAGCCACCGCCAACCGACCCTCACGCTCCTGCACCTCCCATTCCCATGACACCTTCCTCACCCTCCTTCTCCTAACCGCTGGTGACATCTCCCTGAACCCTGGCCCTCCATCTCCCCACTCCCCCAATCTCATATCTGTCCCTCTCCTCCCCACATCCACCCCTCCCCTCTCGGTTGCACTCCTGAACGCCCGTTCGGTTTGCAACAAGCTCACCGCCATCCATGACCTCTTTGTCTCCCACTCCCTCAACTTTCTAGCGGTTACCGAAACCTGGATCCATGCCACTGACTCCACCTCCCCTGCTGCCCTCTCCTATGGAGGCCTCGTCCGGACCCATTCAACCAGACCGAGCGGACGCAGAGGCGGAGGGGCCGGTATGCTCCTACCACCGCTGAGCACCTTCCAGGTCCTCCCTAACCCCCCTCCCTATCCTTCTCCTTCGAGGCCCACTGCATCCGGCTCTTCTCTCCCACCCCCCTACGGATTGCGGTAATCTATCGGCCTCCTGGCTCCGCATCCCCCTTCCTTGACGACTTTGCCGCCTGGCTTTCCTTCTTCCTCTCCTCCAAGCTACCAACCTTCATCCTAGGCGACTTTAATATCCCGATCAACGCCAACAGCCCGGCTACTTCCCAACTCCTCCTTCTAACCTCCTCCTTCGCTCTCACACAGCACACCCAGTCCTCCACCCACTCCAACGGAAACACCCTGGACCTCGTTTTCTCCCACCTCTGCACCCCCACGACTTCACTAACACCCCCTTAACTCTCTCTGACCACCACCTCCTCATATTCTCCATCTCCCCCTCCCTCAACTCCCCCCCCCCCCCCCCCCCGAAGCATCTAACCATCACCCGCAACCTCCGCAATCTGAACCCGACCCATCTCCACCCAGCAGCTGACCATCTGTATGACAGCATCCTCCCTCTGTCATGCCCTGACCTGGCCACTACTGCATACAATGACTCACTGCTAGCTGCCCTTGACTCCCTGGCACCCCTAACCACTTGTAGTATTAGACCCCGACCGCTTCAACCCTGGCAAAACGACCATACGAAATGCCTCAAACGACGCAGTCGTGCGCTGGAGCGCTTATGGCGCAAAACCAGATCCCCTCCCGCGTTCTCCCTCTATAAAGCCGCCTACCTCGCCTACACCACCTCCCTCCATGCCGCCAAGCAAGCCTATTTCATAACCCTTATCTGCACCCTCTCCACCTGTCCTTGTCGGCTCTTCTCCACTTTCAAATCCCTGCTCTCTCCCCACCCACCCCCCCCCACCGAGCACCTCACTCACCGCCCACGAGATTGCCACTCACTTCCAGAACAAGATTGACGCAATCCGTAAGGACATTGTCAACTCACAATCCACCTCTCCACCCAGCCTCCCGCCCTCCTCCAACCCCTCTACCCTCCCCTTCCCCGACCTCATAGCTGCACTACCCCCCACTATACCCAATGCCCCGCACACCATCACCTCCCCAACACTCCGCTCCTTCAGCCCAACTACCTCTGAGGAGGTCTCTAAGGTCTTCACTGAAGCCCGCCTAACCACCTGCCCCCTGGACCCTATCCCCTCACAGCTCCTCCAGTCACCCCCCCCCTCCATCATCCGCTCCCTCACCCACATCTTCAATCTCTCCTTCTCCACAGGCACCTTCCCCTCCCCTCTAAAGCACGCACACATCATCCCCATACTCAAAAAACCCTCCCTTGACCCCACTAACCTTAACAATCTTAGACCCATCTCCTTGTTGCCCTTCACTTCCAAGCTCCTTGACTGCCTGGTCTACAATCGCCTAAGCGCCCACCTCACTGATAACAACCTCCTTGACCCCCTACAGTCTGGCTTCCGCCCCCTGCACTCCACCGAAACCGCCCTACTTAAAATCACCAATGACCTGCTAACTGCCAAAGCCAATGGCCACTATTCTATCCTCCTGCTCCTTGACCTCTCCGCGGCCTTCGACACTGTTGAACACCCTCTCCTCCTTGCCAAACTGAACTCCCTTGGCATCAAGGACGCTGCTCTCTCCTGGTTCGCCTCCTACCTTTCCCAACGCTCCTTCAGCGTCACCTACAACACTGCCACCTCCCCCTCCCTCCCCCTCTCTGTCGGGGTCCCCCAAGGCTCTGTCCTCAGGCCCCTCCTCTTCTCCATCTATACCTCCTCCCTTGGCAAACTTATTCACTCCCACGGCTTCAATTACCACCTCTATGTCGACAACACCCAAATTTACCTCTCCACCCCTACCTCACCCCCTCACTCTCTGCCCGCATCGCCCACCTCCTAAACGACATATCAGACTGGATGTCGCTCCACTTCCTCAAACTTAACCTATTTAAAACCGAGCTCCTGGTCTTCCCCCCACCCTGTTCCCCCCCCCCCCCCCCAGCCACTCCATCACTACTAACAACGCCACCATCTCTCCCACCCCACACGCCAAAGTCCTGGGTGTCACCCTGGACTCCCACCTCTCCTTCCTACCCCACATCCAACTGCTATCTAGATCTTGCAGGCTCGAAAGAGCAGGGCCCTCGAACCCCTTGTGTATTGTATTACTGTCTTGTCTCATGTTATGTCCCCCTTGCTACTGTACAGCGCTGAGCATACCCTTCGGCGCTATATAAATACTGTATAATAATAATAATAATGTGTATACAAGGTGTGACCAGTGTGGGGTGCTGTCCCATTGTGGTTTCTAGAGTCAGCACAGATCACCATTGTTATTGACCAGGGATTTCAATAAGTGAATCTATTCTGTTCAAGGTGAATAGCACCCCATGAATAAAGGGAGGGCACTTCAAGCCTTTCTCTGCCAGGCCAGGCCCCATTGATTTGACATGTTTACAAAACAAGGTTATCTGTCCTGCAAAACAAGTGCCTCCCCATGTAGGGGGGAAGTTGGACTGGATGGTCCAGTTTTGTGAAGCCATCTGCTGTGTTCCAGCCTGTCCCCGGCCTCATTACCATGTGTACAGCATGGTGCCCAACTATTCAGGCAAAGAGGAAAGTGGCTCCTCTTGTGGGGTTGGAGGTGTGATGTGCTAATCAACCCGGGACCCCTGCAGGCTTCTCTCAGCCTTTCTTCCAGACATTCTTCTCCAATATACAAAAATAATTGGCTTAGGACTCCCATATTGTATTCCTGGCTCCTCCATGTTGTGTCCTGGGGGTATCACCTGAACTTCCACAACACTCATTAAAATTCTTGGCTCTGAAGACTCCTACCAAAGAGCAAGGTGTTTGGCTGCTGCTCTTGATTGGAAGTCCTTCCTCCCTGTGGTCTGATTTTCAGCTTTCAGTGATGGAAGGACCTTTCTGGCCGAATAATAAATGAAGCAGAAATTCAGTCCCTCTACTTGTTGCCATTATAGTGTATGTTCACAAAATGACTGAGCCCTTGGGTATGTCTGCACATGCACGTGTGATTTCCATCACATACACAAAGACAGCAACGTTTTATGCCATTTTGCGCATGCGTTGGAAACTCATGCACGTACAAATAGTTGTGGGCAACCCAGCGCGCGGGCAAATAGTCGTGGGCAACCCAGCGCGCGGGCAGATAGTCGTGGGCAACCCAGCGCGCGGGCAGATAGTCGTGGGCAACCCAGCGCGCGGGCAGATAGTCGTGGGCAACCCAGCGCGCGGGCAGATAGTCGTGGGCAACCCAGCGCGCGGGCAGATAGTCGTGGGCAACCCAGCGCGCGGGCAGATAGTCGTGGGCAACCCAGCGCGCGGGCAGATAGTCGTGGGCAACCCAGCGCGCGGGCAGATAGTCGTGGGCAACCCAGCGCACGGGCAGATAGTCGTGGGCAACCCAGCGCACGGGCAGATTGTCGTGGAAAGCCCAATGCACATGCAGATAGTCATGGGAATCTCCGCGCGGGGGCAGGTAGTCGTGGGCAACCCCGCGCGGGGGCAGGTAGTCGTGGGCAACCCCGCGCGGGGGCATATGTGCTGCAGGGCTCACTCAGGACCTGAAGATCTGCGGCACATCTGCGCACACGCAGAGCGGCAAGGGTGGAAAAATGAGATTTTTGCATAGTCCCTGATGAACCGGCTGAATTTCAATCCATCTATGGCAAGCTTAAAGCGGTATTAAACCCAAAATGAAAAATGTAATATATTGCAACTTCCCAGTCCTTAGATATGGTGGCTGCATTCGTTTTTATTTTTTAGGCTTTTCCCTCTGTTTTTCCCCTGTAACACATCGCCTGTATTCGTGAGACACAACTCTGGATGAAGGAGCAACAGAGACACTTTTGGAGTCTGACTAAGTCTGGGGGAAGCGGAGTGTTGGATGCACCAGCAGATTAACATACACTAACAAACTGAAGCCAAACTCCAAGCTAACACTTTATAAGCAGTTACATCAAACCATTTTTCCTTTTTTTTTTTCTTTTTTCTTTTTTAATTTACATGAATAAAATTGATCAGTATACACACCCCTGTCAGTGGTAAATGGTTTCTATCAACCTTCTAACTGCTACATCTGCAGGAGAGCTTTTTCTTTTGAAAAACAGACTTACTGGCTGGATCATCAGGTGCAAATAAAGGAAAGAAAGCCTATAAAAAAAACTAATGCAGCCATCACATCTAAAATAAATGTTTGCTTTTGGGTTTCATATTGCTTTAACATCACTTATATGTGTTTAAAGCGCATCTATAGCTAAAACATTTTTATTTAAGTTTTGGATAGAACGGGCAATCCTAAGAGTTGTAATGATTGTATCGCCGTCTGTCTGTAAATTTCCAGAGAACAACAGGAAGTGAGAGGAAATCTCAGGCGATAAATCTTACCGTGTATGGCCAGCTTTAGTTTAATAACATCCAACTATAGATTGCTTATTGAGTCCATGTGCTCGGTATGCTGTTACATTTCTTTCTAAGCCCTGATGAAGGGGGCAAAAACACAGCTCCTGAAACATGTTGGATCTCCAAATAATATACAGTATCAGTAATTAGAATGTATTATTAACCCCTCTGGAGGTATTCCCGAGTGTAGCTCGGGGTAAAGTTTCAGCACCACAAGCAGTAACCCCGAGCTACACTCGGGAATACCTTGCAGCGCTGCTCCGGGATCTCTTCTTCACTTACCTTGTCCTGCGCTCCTGCGATGTCCTTCTTGTAGTGTCCCCTGTAATGTCCTCTGGCCGATGCCGGCATCTGTCTTCCGGGTTCCGTTCCCTGCGACGTCGGGACATACGGGGACGGAACTGGTGGGAAATTTGAAAATGTTAAAAGTGACATTCACTAAATTCACTAAAATCACAGAGTAACATTACTGTATCAAACCATTTCACATACATTTTGTCCCTAGTGCTTTGTCCTGTCCCCTGCCTGCTTTTTTACTGTTCTTTCTGCCTGGAAACTGAGAAATGTCCATGGCGTCCAAAAAGCGTCCCTTTAGGTCAGAAGCGGTTTTAGACCAGCTAGAGAACAGCGATAGTAAATTAGAACTACTTGCAGAATTGAGTGATAATGATTCGTGGGGAAATTCGTCATCAGACACTGAAAACGATTTTGCGACTTTGCTCAGTGATGTGCGACCTTGGCGCTGTATTTCAAATTTCAGTGTTTTTGGTTTGATTATATTATTGAATTAAATTTAAAATTATATTATTATTTTTTATGATTATTTATAAAATTATAATTTATGATTTCGTGTTTCAAATTTTAACATACCCGGGATGTTTTCTAGACTCTTGTTCGGACAGATTTCAGTGAGTTATTCCTAAAAATTACAGGCCTACAATAAAAAAAATACATATTTCCATGCAAAAAATGTACCGCTTTGAGCACAGAAATATGGCCATAATCAGACCGCTAGGGAGGCTACTGTGTGGATCTTAAGCCCTCGTTCACACTGGTGTCATGCAATTTGACAGTTCCATGTCGCAGCAAATTTGAAATAGGTTCCAGCACTACTTTTTTCTGGATTTCATTGTGACTTGCATAGATGTCTGTTAAATGAAGTCACAAGCCACAATGAAATTGGAGGTGCAAATTGCACTGATTTATGGCTTTGAAATCTGTACTGGTGTGAACCAGGACTCAATTCCAAACTCAATCAGAGATAACCTGACTGGGGCTTCAGCATACCTCCCCCCACCACCACCACCCATCCAACACAATAGAAAAGGATTTGACTTCAATGCACTTTACTGGATTATCAAGGTTGGCTTAAAGATAGACAACTGTATAGTATGCAAAATTTCCTGATTAATGGAAATTGAATGGATTGCTCAGGTAGTCTGACTGTTGGTAAATTATATCAACCTGGTACAGAGATTGTCCAATCCAATGAATGGTGTAGCCAGCTATAAACTGACAATAAATATATATATATATATATATATATATATATATATATATATATGTAAATAATACAAAAACAATAAAAATAAAAAAATAACACCATTATTTTTATTCTTTCTGTATTATTTACATTTAGATTTATTTATATATATTTTTTATTATTTTGTTTTTAATATAATTTTGGGGATAGTATTGCATCTCATTAGTGAGCTCTGTTTATGGTATTTTTTACTTATGTTTTTTTATTTATTTAAAATAGCAGCTCCAGTCACAGTTAGAGTTATATTTGATATAAATTATTTCACATTTTTGGCGCGGTGATCTAGGCTATATATTTTTAGCTTATATATATAATTTTTACTGTATATATACCGCCATTGATTTTTACAATTTTACTGGACATGTTTCATGGCAAAAAGAAAAAAATATTGTTTTTGTTATCAAAATTGTCGGTCTTTTTAATTTTTTTTGTAGCGCAAAAATAAAAAATGCACAAGCGATCAAATACCACCGAAAGAAAGCTCAATTCGTGGAGAAAAAAGACGTAAATTTCATTTGGTCTGTGACCTGGGTGGCCAGTCATTATGGAGGAATGAAAGGTGATTGAGCCTATAATGTGCAGTGAGCCCCAGTTTGTAGTGACTCTCTATTAAGCCGGTCATAGACGGATGGAAATGTCAGCAGGAACTGGACGAATTTAGATCCATCTATGGACAGGTTTTTTCGTATGATCACTGCCAGTGG
The DNA here is from genome assembly GCF_062004578.1 of Staurois parvus. Taxonomy (NCBI): domain Eukaryota; kingdom Metazoa; phylum Chordata; class Amphibia; order Anura; family Ranidae; genus Staurois; species Staurois parvus. The sequence goes on along the minus strand of NW_028317950.1, from coordinate 11,894,587 downwards.
CTATAGCTAGTAGCAGTAATCATTGTGTTCTGTGGAGAGGGAAGACTCTCCACTGGCAGAATACAATAATGAACCGGGAGGGATTCCCCCATCAACACGAACAGTGTAAATGGGGGAATCAAGCGATTTTTTTTTTTTTTTTTTTTTTTTCCGTCCTGCAACCCGTTTTTGAAGGAAATAAAATGGCATAATGTATTGGCAGCCTTAGGCAGTGTACTTGGGTGTCTATCCCACACTTCAGGGCTCCCCATGCTGCGCCGTGGTATATGTCAGCATCTTGTCACTCTTCTACACTGAAAGAGGGTGCTCTATAATGTTTTACAGCTCCTTGTTGAACACTTCCTCATACCCAGATGCCGCTGTCCTTGATTGGTGTCATGGCCTCAGCTTTATTATCTACCACTTCCTACTGTGCTGTGTGTGACCTGGAGCCTGTGTCTTCCTCCTGGTGATAATGATCCCCTTCCACTGACAATAGGATTAGTCATTGAGCTGTGCTGGTACTGATGGGATCATGCATTGCTGGCCTTTTTTTTTTGCCTTCCTCTGGATCAACTGTGGGTGTAGGATCATAACTTTTTTTTTTTTTTTTAATGGTTGAACTGGATGGACTTTTGTCTTTTTTTCAGCCAGATTAACTATGTAACTGCTTTGGGGCTTTGTTTTATCTGATGTACAGTAAGAGCATCTAATCAGAAGTCATAGGCAATGTGAGTAAAGACCTGCTCCACCCAGAACTGAATGAACTGGGCCGTAGTGAGCATACGTCTCAGAGATTCCCCCTTCCAGGCCCCAACTATGGTGTCACTGTCTAGCAACAGGATTGACCTGTTATGTATTATGGATCATGGAAATCCATTGGGAAGTGTGATGCCCTGGCTATGGAAGAGGGATCTCCTGATTCCAGATATACAAGAAGACTGTATGCGATTGCACACGCAGACATTGTAATAAGCCAAATTATGAATTTTGGGTGGAGCAGGTCTTTACATTTTAATTACAATGGGGGGGATGTACTAAAACTGGTGCACAGAAAATCTGGTGCAGCTATACATAGTATCCAATCAGCTTCCAGGTTTTTAGGCTCCATTCCCATCTGTGCGACTTGTAACGCGACTTTGGACATCAAAGCCCATTTGTTTTAATGGCACCCATTTAAATCTGTGCGACTTAAAGCGGAGTTCAACTCACCCTGTCAAAAGATAAAAGTCAGCAGCTACAAAAACTGTAGCTGCTGACTTTTAAAAAACAGCCACTTACCTGTCCCTCGGTCCCGCAGTGTGTCCCCCGCAGCCCGTTTCACTGGCTGCCCTGTATTCCAGCATCTTCAGTGTGGGCACCTGGTTGTGATAGCTTGTGGCTTCACAGCCGGGTACCCACTGCGCATGTGCGAATAGCGTTGTCCTTCATGAATGATCCTTTAGTCTTCTGGGACCTGTCACGTGTCCCAAAAGACTACACGGAGGGAGGGAGGACCTTGCTGATTGCTGCTGCCATGCTTTACAGGCTCCTGCAACAAAAAATTATAAATGCACATTTTTTTAAACCTGCAAGAAAATGTACATTTATTATTTTTTGTCAGAAGGTGAACTTACCCTTTAAGGCTGATCAAAAGGAGCATCAAAATGTAGAACTGGCCGCATTTCAATCCATCTATGGTTGTACTGAAGTCGACCCATCTGACTGTGTTGATGGGGGAATCAAGAGATTTTTCTTTCCTTTAACCTTTGGTTGAAGGAAAGAATATTGCATAATCTATGGTCAGCCTTGGGATGGAATTGCATCCTATGCTGGCCCATACATGGTTTGAATTTCAGCCCTTTCAGCAGGAATCATCCGAAATTTTAAGCATGTGTGGCCCTGCAAACGGTCCCTGCATCCTATCAGATGTAGTCAGTGTTCAGGTACTCAGGCAGCCAAGGGTGCTGAATACAATAGCCGGCAGTAGTGACAGTGGGGAAATCGACCGATTTTCTCTCGTTCACGTTAAAGCAGAACTGCACTCACTTTCTCTCCAGCTTGAGGTGTCCCAGAGCTTCTTGCCTGCTTCTGAAATCTTAGGCTGGTCTGCTTCTAGGTACCGCATGTATTCATCTCAGCATTGCCAAAATTGTACACTGAGCTGTGCATGCGCAGTTCAGTGTACAGTCTGGCAGGTTAAAGGGTTCATGCTGATAAACTCCCATTTAGGAGCTTTTCTGCATTTTTTTCAGCAGCCCCTAAACTCTCCCTAACGTTTTCTTATGTGTCCATGTACACATAGTCGTTTATAGTCGTTTTTTTTAACTCACCAAACTTGCGTTCAGGAGTAGATTTTATCAGCATTTCAAATGCCAAATGCTTGTAAACCCAGCTAACCACGTTTATAAACGTTTGCGTTTAGAAATGTTTTTTAACTGTTCCATATCCAGATGCTGTCCAGAGCCTTTTTTCATCATCAGAAATGCGTTCAAAGCATTTTCCATGTATTCAAATGGACCTAGTACACCAGCGCAGTCAGTTCCAGGTTTTGTGTGAAGGAAAAATGGTAGAACGTGCTGCATTATGCTCATGATGGGATCCATAGTGAATACAATCAGAAAATACAGGTCATCTCAACACATACTGCTCTCTCTGCTTCTGATCTCTCTATTTCTCTCAAAATGTCTGAAATTGTTATTTTTTTTTCTTTACTGTTTTTCAGTGCATTCTGGGCATTTGGGAAGGTCTCCTTTTAAAAAAACGCTTCTAAATGCAAACGCACATAAACGCGGTATGCAAACGTGGCTAAACAGACGTTTTTTAACCTACGTTTTCCAGCATTCAGTTTCCATCGTTCAGAAGTGTTTCCCAAATGTCCCGTGTACATGGAGCCAAAAACTTTAATTCAGAAGAGACATAGTGAGGTTGATTTACTAAAGGCAAATAGACTGAGCACTTTGCAAGTGCAGTTTCTCCAGAGCTTAATAAATGAGGAGAGGCTCTGCTGACTTTCTTTATCCAATTATGTGCAAGCAAAAACTTTTTTTTTTTTTTTTTAATTTTCCTTACATGTGATTGACTATTCTTTGCATAGTGCAGCTCTACTTCATTTCCTAAGCTCTGGAACAAATTCAGAGTGCAACTGCTCTTGCAGAGCGTGCCTTAATTAAAGCACCCCCAGTATGTCATGCCTGCATTACAAATCCTGCTTGTTTGCCATTGTATTTTCTACAGTAACACTTTAAGAACAATACAGCCTATACAGCCTATTGAACTTGGCTTAGCATTTGAAAGCAATGAAAGTCCTGTTGCAGAGGATGTCTAATTAGGTAATTTGATATCTTGCTCTCTACTAACTTCTGGGACAGTCACACAAGCAGATAATCAGGTCTGTGGGGGAGTTCTCTGTACAGTCAATGTATTGAACACTGATTGTTACCATACCACAAGCAGTATCAAAGAAATATACAAGCGAGCGCATACACATAAAAAGCAAATATAAAGCAATTATTCAAGGTAGCTGCTAGCACTAAAGGGCATAGGCAACAATCCCAATTGACGTTTTCAAAAGATCTAAAAGTGCAGCGCTATGATGAATATAAATATGGCAATATATTCAGGTTATAAAGTATTAAGTGCACAATGTATAAATAAAGTGCTATTTTTGCAATCTGTGCATTAAGTGAAAGAAATCAATAAATGTCCATAATATTCATTCTGATTTCAATAAATAAATAAAAGGATAATTCAACAGGAGTCTTTCTTCAATTCTGCGATATAATCCTGTGATCTAGGTGCAATAGTGCATGTGTCTGTAAAGGTAATCCACCACTTCTGATGGGTGTGCACTCACCAGAACTTTGATGTATACAGGCATTGGTTACAATCTCTCACATCTGGGTGCAGGGATAGTAGAACAGCTTAATCCAGCATCCTCACAGTACCGGTGGTCCGTGCCTCTTTAAATCTGGGGAAGATTGCTCAACCACAGGAGCCAAAGGTAGTGTAGTATTTATTAGTTAAAAAGTAGGTATACATAAATCAAAGTAATCCACATGGAAAATAATAACAGGTACCAAAATGGCCACCACTCCTTGCCCAGGAGACAAAAGCAATGTGGCTCCATCCAACGCATTTCGTGCGACAGCAGGAATAGCACTTTATTTATACATTGTGCACTTAAGACTTATAGCTTGAATATATTGCCATATTTTTATTCATCATAGCGCTGCACTTTTAGATATTTTGAAAATACCACAAGCAGTATTTTGGTGGTTTTAGGAATATTAACTGGCTGCAGGTTATTATGTTTAGAAATGAAGCAGAGATGAGATTTCACCCCATTTGTCATATTTATAAATGTAGGAAACGGGTGACGGTTTGAAAATCCCATCTCTGCTTCATTTTTTAAGCATTTGTCAGTTCAGGGATATGGTGTCTTGGTTTACTCCACTAGGGCCAGATTAAGAAGTCTGATAGTATTCATGTTAGATATGGATCATGTTTTATAAATGAAACTGGTCTAGTAGCTAACCAATCATCGTTCCCGTGTACAAGGCCCCCTCTGTATCCAGTATTTACCAGCCCCTGAAAGCTCCTAACAGTTGTCATTGGTACCCGGTATTTTTGACAAATGCACACTTCCGATGGCAGCAAGAGACCTAGTAACTGGCCCTAAACAATATGCTCCTCCATACCCAGAAGCTGGCCTGGACTGACGATAGGGCACGCCAGTCACTTGTCCGGTGGGCCCGGTCCGCCGGATGGGGCAGCGGGAGTGGCATATAGAGGAACCGTTTTGTCCATTTCCCTCCTGGCATTGCTGAATGCCCTTTTGTCCTCCTCTGCCTCCTGCGGGCATTCAGTGGCTGCAAGAGAGAAATGGACAATTCGGTTCCTCCATATGCTGTCCCTCCTTTCCATCTTCTTTCTGCTACCCCTTGACCTCTGTCCTCTCGCTTGGTCCCCCTGTGTTCTCTCCAGGCCCTGCGTGATCTCTCCCAGCCTCCTTCATCTCTGTTGAGGGAGATCTGTCAGGATGGAGAGTGGGGAAGGGTCAACTCCTGCAAGGCCATCACCAGGGCAGTGTTTTTCTTCATCTGGGGCTCCAATATTAACAGAGGGAAGTTGGCAATCATGTTCAAGGAGCCCCTCAAAGGCGGTAAGGGTGTGCTTGACATCGCCACTCAACTGAGGGTGTTCTTTGCCTGCAACTGCATCTGCAGGACTTTGCTGAAGAGAACAATGGACTCTTGCAGAAACTCCATGTCACGTTTTTGCTTCTTGCCCCTCTGGAGGTCCCTCAGATGGGACAGTTCTATCCCATACAATTGGGACACTCCTTGGTATTACTAGGACACTTTTAAGTTTATCAAGGTGCAGGGGCTGCATGGAGTCAAGCCTGACTTGTGGAAACCGAAGACTATCTACAAGGTGATTAGAGCCAAGGACATTATGAAGTCTGTTCAAGACCTGCCTTCAGCCACCTGAAAGGTGGTCTGGAGGAATGTTTCTTCAAAGAGACTCACCAACAGGCACAAGGACTTGGCATAGATAACGATCCAAGGGGGGTTGCCATTCAGGACATTTATGCTTGCCAGGAATCTGAGCACATACAGACACTGCCCTTTTTGCATCATCCAGAAGGAAACTGCTCTGCACATTTTCTGGGAGTCCCCCTTTTGCTCAGGACTTGTTGGGGGCCTTGGAACCAGAACTCAAGGACTTTGTTCCACATGCAGCCATGTGCTGTACAAACTTTTCTTGGAACTTTTACTCAGGAGGACATTGATGGCGCCTGACGGGTGCTTTGTTGCTTCAAGGACGCTTTATGGTGCGCCAGGAAGCTCCTCATCCCCCAGAGGGAGAGGATGCCCATTGTGGACTGTAGCAGACTGGTCCACAGTCTGCTCTTAGACCCCGCCCTTTCCCCCACTGTCCCTTACGTGTCCTTGTCCTTTCAATAAAGCTTTGGGCCTGTGAACTCTTTTTTTTTTTTTTTTCCCCTCCCTCATCCCTCTTTCCTACTCCCATCACATCCATTGCTTATTGAAGTATTTATTTGTAATGTTTGAAACATTTTGTTGTGCATGCCATGGTTTATGCTGTGGTGCTATGTAGGACGTGTGGGACAGGGGTCTAACCCAGGCACTGCACGTCTGACAACGTGTTACTAGGTACTCCGGTGGAACTTTAAGGGGCCACAAAACGGTTTCAGGGTAAGCAGCATCATGCATGACATGATAGTTCGAGGAACTTTTGCTCCCCGCGTCATGTTAGGCATCGTACTGCAGGGTGAATGTATTTATTGTATGATTGAGACTGTATTGTTATGTGGTGTATTTATGCGCTGTACCCCAATTAAGTACCTTGTTTTTCCATTCATAACTGAGGCATAGTAAAGTGTGTTTACTATACTTCAGTTTATGAATGAACGAGAATTTATGTACAGAGCTATTGTCCATTCATTCTGTGCTGCTGAGGTTGCAGGGAAGGAGATTGAGTCCTCAATCTCCTCTCTCTGTCTCAAAGGTGAGATGTCAGGGTTCTGTTTACACCCCTGATATCTTACAAAAGCCCCTCAATGGAGCTCCTGAAGAATTGTAAAAAAATAATAAAAAATAAAATAGTAAAATAAATAAAATAGCATGGTAAAAAAATAAAAAAACTACTGAAACCAATGGTGGAATTACCAGAGTCACAAAGATTGCACTGGTGTTCTGCTACCAGGTTCTAAGGGAAGGGCCCCCCGGGCTCGGGCTGTTCAGTCTAAATTGCCCAGGCCTATTTTTTGTCCCAGTCTGGCCCTGTCCAGAAGTACTGGGATTCCAAAAGGACAGCTCCTGGGTTGGAGCTGCAGTAAAGGTAAGCATTGGATCTATGGTGGGATTAGTGGTTTTTCTTTCATGGCAGGTTCTCTTTAGACGGTATATGATATATAATTTTTCTTAATGTTTGTGGGTTTATCCTTTTCTCCTTTTTGACATGTTTATTTTTGCTTTTGCAGTGGCCTACAACATTCCAGATTCTGAAATTGACTACCTGGCTTCCATGTTTCAAGAGAAAGAGCCGCACGGTGTCAATTTTGCTGAACATGGTAAGTGTAACATTGTATTGCCAACAGTGGATCACCAATATACTACAGAGCCAGCACCTGATGGGACAGGGGCCCCTGACCAGCAGACCATAAACCTCCTTTCAGACGAGTTCAGTGATTAGTCTGTCACAAGTACTTCATTGTCAGCCGCCTGCAGCCAGTTGTGTTAAATGACCCATAAAGTGACAAACACACTGCAGCATCTTCATGTCATCATGTTAATGGCCTCAGGCCGGGCTGTATGAATATTCACTGCTGGCTTGTGCCATTGTCATGCCTCAGTGGGCTCAGTGTCCCGTTATTGGGACACCCAGGTACAAGGCTGAACATTGACATCTCTGAGTACTTTGCACTCTGAGCCAGAATAAAGGGCATGTCTTCTGTTTGCAATATGTTAAATAAACGGTTTTTCATAGTTGAAGCTGATATTTCAGATTTGGGTTGAGAAGCATCTCCCACCGGATTATACAGGCGTACCTTGGTTTACAAACGCCTCGGTAATGTAATTTTCAATTTATGAATGAAAATCCATTGAAAATAATGCCTTGGTTTCCAATTTTGTTTCGCAATACGAAGCAAGTTTCTCCCAGGTTCCACCTGGGAGGTTTATAGGGCCAGCTCCGTGCCTTTAAAGTGCACTTTTTAAAGAGTTATGAACAGATAAGACCCTTTTTTTTTTTTTTTTTTTACTTTTTTCTGACCTCTGGAACGGATTAATTGATTTTCAGTGAATTAACTAATTTTTTTCACAATGCAAAGCAAGTTTCCCCAACGATAAATTGCGCCTGGGAGGTTTATAGCGCCGGCCCCGTGTGGAAGTGTAGGAGCGGTTTTTGCATTGAGTTTTGGAGCCATTCTGGAAATTTTTAATCATGTCCCTGTACAGTATTTATCCCTTTAAAGTGCACTTTATAAAGAGTTTTGAACAGATAAAAGCCTTTGTTTTTTAACTTTTTTCTGACCTCCTGAACTGATTCATTGCTGTTCAATGCATTCCTATGGGAATCCGCCTTTCAGTTTACGAATTTTTTGAATTCAAAGCGTCCCAGAGAAAGCATTAAATTTGTAAACCGAGGTACATCTGTATATCTCAGACCAGCAGGGGCATTGGACACACACTTTGCAATCTGATCACACAATCTCCTTTTTCTTCTGTCCAGTTCATTAATTAAATGATCATTTTATTGTTTTTTTGTTTTTTTTTGTTTTTTCTTACGGTTTTCTGGTTAAAAAAAAGGGCCTCATTCACAAAGGCATACCTATCCGTACATTTGTTAAGGGCCACCTTTGCATGCATTGGATACACAGGTGTTCCATGCATCTGCATGCAGGCAGTCCCATTCATATCTATTGGGATATAGCAGCTGACCGTGTGCATTCAGGGACACATACCGCACCTTCAGGCTGTCAGTTTGGTACAAGCAGCTGTGTTTGTGCAGCCGCTGCATCCCAGTTGACATGAAGGGGACTGCCTGCATGCGGATGCACTGAAAACTCGTGCATCCCATTTGGGCAAAGCTGGCTGATTGCACGGATGTACACATAAGTTCGTCTGTATGAATAAGGCCTAAAGCGATGGGATGGAATTGAAAATTCAGATAATTTGTAGCCCAATAGCTCAAAATATGGAGCAGTCAACACAGTTTGACACAGAAAATGATCAGCTTATTGCAAGTGAGTTTACCATTCAGTAAAGAGATGGAAGAGATGATCTCCTAGATTGTAAGCTCCAAGGAGCAGGGCCCTCCTATCCCTCTTGTAGTGAACTGTATTGTTGCTGTATTGTCTCCCGTTATATTGTAAAGTGCTGAGCAAACTGTTGGCGCTATATAATCCTGTATAGTAATAATAAATAATAATAATAATTGTATGGTGACTTGGTGTGTGTGTGTGGCCAAAATTAGATCTCCCAACAACCATGCAATGTTAGGGCCTACCTAATTGGATGTAACTTGAATTGATTGTTTGTGAAGGCTCGTGTACTACATTGGTAAGTGTAATATCAAATTGTACACATAGATTGTAAATGTGTGTGGCCAGCTAAAGTTTTTTGCACCTAAATTCTCGTTTTTTACTACTGCCATAGCTGTTATGAGATCTCCCTCTTTGTTATACAGTAACAAAAGTGAGATTCCTGTAAAGCTGAGGGCTGAGTTAATAGTTCCATTGGAATCCTTGAGAATTGATAGTGTATCTCCAGACAAAGCTTTTTTGTGTTGAATAGAGTGGAGAAGATTTAGATCCTCTGCCAGGATTATATTGTTTGCTTAGGAGAGTGGATAGGTAGTGCTGGAACCTAGGGTTGTCCTAATCTTATGGCTATCCAATAGTGTTGCTGATGTTTCACTAAAGTTTTAGTATGTTTTAAAATAATGGACAGCAAACTATAGCATGGACATGGGTATGCCAATGCACCAGACTGAAAGGTGGCGTAAGGAATACGTAGGCCTTTGCCAGAATACAGATGCAGATGAAACCACATCTCCATTAGTCAATAGATCGTCTTGTGACTACCAACTAGCTCATACATGGATCAAAGTTTGGCCAGTCCCTGCTGAACCAGCTGACTTTCGATTCATGTATGGTCGGCTTTATGGCCTTTTGGCTAAGATCAAGTGTAGTATCTGTTCTTATCAGTGTCCAGTAGGGGTGCTCCACCATCATTCCTGCTATGCGGGGATGATTGGTTGTATAGTACCCCTGCTGGTAGGATGGGGGTCCTGATGGTTAGTACAGGCTGGAACAGAAACCGAGGCACCCACAGGCAGTTGGGGCCCGGGAGTAATTCCCCCTGGAAAACCAGAGGGGCCCAGTTCCTCCTGGTTTGAACAGATCTACCTTGTCTGGCCAGGGGCCGGGGAGGCAGAAAGTCTGCGGAACAGTGCCCCCTGAGTGGTCGCCTCAGGGGTGCTCTTAGTAGCAGATGGTGATGGGATCCCACGTGTGAAACGTGCCCATGGTCACTGTTCTAAACACTTTTTCTGCACTGCGCCTTTTAGGGCTAGGCCTTTTGGCTAAGTCCAGGGCAATTTTTATGCTACGGGGCTCAGGGCCTAGCCAGTGCACAATTGCACGGCCACTTTTTTATTTTTTGTTCAACTTATTTTTATCCCACGTTTTGTCACTTTTCACTTATGTGTGTGTTTTTTTCCCCACGGATGGTAGGGTGTGGGTCCTCGGGCCTACCCTGAAGTCTAGGGGGAGGATGTGTGGCCTTTTGGTTCCTTCCTGCCCTGTCCCTAGGGTGGCTTCTCTTTGGGAGAGCCCCCTTACCAAGTACTTGATGGCTGGTTTAGGCTAGCCACAAGGAAAGGGGTCCGCCAAGCCTTTTGGCTAGGTGGACCACATGGGAAACCTAGTCCCTGTCAGGAGCTTCATGCCCCGTTGGATCAGGGTAGAGATCCTACCCCTTCGGGGGGTGGACAAAGCACACCCCTAAGTGCACTTTTTTGTGTTGGTTTTGCACTAGCACGTTTTTTGTTCACTTACGGGTTTTTGTTTTTCGCGCTTCCGCGGACTTAAAAAAAAAAAAAAATGGCCGGCTTTAAGCAGGCCATACATTATGTAATTTTCTTTCCTTCAACCATGGGTTGAAGAAAAGAAAATCGCTTGATTCCCCCATCAACACAGTGAGTGTTGTGTTCTTCTGGCCCGGAGTGCATGTTACTTATTTAGACATCCATTTGTTGTTTTCTCAGCCTTAATGAAGGGGGTGTTTTTTCTCTTTTTGATCTTCTACTTGATACTTTAATGGAATAAAAGTGTATTTGGATTAGTAGTCCATTGTTGTGGCACTTTAATCTTAGATCTGCTGTTATACATTACAAACTCGAGTTGTATTGTTGTCTGTGTTCCCACTGAGAAGATTTCCCTCATTTCCTGTACTGGTAACAACTCTCGCTAAGTTGAGGAAGAGTTAATCCAACCCAACAGGGTCAGAGACCACAATAAAGTCCCAGCAGAGGTTCTACACTTCTCTCACTCTGTAAAAAAAAAAAACAAAATTGGCTGTAGTTGTGCTTTCAGCACTCATTGTTGACACCCCTGTTTTAAATGACTTCTCCTTTCAGTGTTTTGTGTGGATCTGCCTGGTGCATGCTCTTGAAATTTATAACCTATTTGCATGCTTTTGTTGCAAGATCGTTCATATAAAATAATTTCCCAATGCCTGCCGCCAATTCCTCTCTGCATAGTTCGCAAACGCCAAGAAACCAAAGTCACCCCTTTTTGTTTGTGATTTAAAATGTGATTTTTTTTTTCTCCTCTGCAGTCAATGCCACACCGTCCAATCCTCCACCTCCGCCCAATCCACCAGTTGAAGGACCGTCTGGCCGAAGTAACAGTCCAGGCTCACCTAAAACTACCCGAAGACCTCCCGGTGACGCACTGTTATTAGGTAACGCATCAAAGAATACACCAGATTTTTTTTTTAATCTCTCTGGGACCCTGACTGCGAGCTCCCTTTGTGAGTTCCCAGCTCCACCCAACCTGTGAAACCATTTAAAGGAACACCCCCTACCGATACTACAATTTATTTCACTTCAAATGAGGCAAATGGAGTTTAGTTTACTATGTCCACCCATAACTGAAATGACTTATAGTTGCAATTTGCCCTACAGGCCATGCCACTGACCCCCCACATGTTGATCCTTTTGGACAGAGGGTGAGGGAAGTGCTTAGTGTATAATAACACCCCCCTCTGCTCTGTGCTTTTCATGTTTGATTCTAAAGAGATTGCAGTTCATTCATCAAACAGCAATTGTCTTGCCCCATGCTGAACCTCTGTTGTTTTGTCCATGTCTAAAGTCAAAGGCACAGGGTGCAGGAAAGACTGCTGGGCCACACAATAAAGCAATTAAATCTGTTAAAAGCCAAGAGAGCTCTCTGATTGGGATACAATAGTCCCAGCAGAGAGTCATTCCCTGCTAACCACAGGTGCTCATTACTCCACTTGCTCTGCCACTTCTGACTTCACATTAAACGAATCTCAGGGCCATTATACAGCAAGCACAGTGGAGGACAAAAGAATTTGTTACCTTCTTTTGTAAAGTGCATTGATGGCCATATAGCATGAGACCTACCTGGCTACTCAGCATGAGAGCTGGGTGATTAAAGGGAACCTGTCCTGGGAGAAATACAAGGGCTGCACTATTTCTAAGAATGCTGCCTGGCTGTCTATGGCTTCAACACTTTTTGCATCTGAACTCCTGTATCTGAACATCTTTCTTTCAGTTCAGTATCACAGAAAGTACTATAGCCACTGGATCAGCATGGCAGGTAGGCAGCATTTTCAAGACGTGGAAGTAGCAATGGCAGCTTACTGGCCAGATTCAAGAACAGTGTCAGTCCCTGTTGCTGTTAAGTCGGCATGTGATTAAACAGGGTAAAATATTGGTCCCTATCACTTTTGTCACTCCCCCCCCCCACTTCTCTGTCCCCAGTAAGTTGGTGCCTGCTCTTTTCTCCAACCCTACTCTACTGACGTAAAGCAGATCCCACATCTAATATGACCACCACCCAGGTCAACTGGTGGAGGTTACTCTGCAAATACTGACTTTCTTATGGTTGATATTTGTATAAGTGCACCATTCACCCTCAAAAAGTATTTAGGAGGAAATCGGCTCAAAGTCAGAGCAATAGATGAGGATCCAATAGAGTTGGATTCCCTGTGCACTCAAAAAAAAATGTAAATAAATTAACCTACACTAGCAGTATGGATCGTTTGTGCACTTAAATCATGTAACAGATTCACTTTTAGCAGATACCATGCTTCTATCTGATTTACTGGGTTACTGACCTAGAATAAGCATGCAGCCAGTGAAGTTGGGACTTTTGATCTTCATACTTGTCCCAGTTAAATATTGTTGCCACATGATCAGCATAATAGTCAGACAACTAGCATTTTTAGAAGAAGGCCAGCAACGGCAGATCCTGTATGTTTTTCAGCGTATGCCTCCTTCAAATTCATATGCGATGGAATTAAAAAGATGAAAACAATAAGGTGAAAATGTATACCGACTGCTGGAGTACTTAAATTGGAGCCCTTCATTAACTTGTTCTTCAATCTGTGTCTCGGCAGGTGTGGTGGTGGCCTGTGCCCTGGCCGGTCTCACAGCTTTGACTGTTGCTGGTGTATGTTGGTGCAGGTAATGCCTAATCTGTAATAGAAGTCTGTTAAAATGTATGTCAAGGGGGGGGGGGGGGGGATGTGGTACTTCTCTGCAGTACATACGAATGTCTCCATGTTTTTACCTTTAAAGACCATGCAAGTACAGAAAATACGTGTTGATGTACCAGAAATAGACTTCACTCCTAAATTTTGTTGTAGTTTGAGTGGTGTCAGCCCTGCCCCGTTTTCTGCTGAACTACTTAAAGGGGAACCACCTCATGTGATCACCACAAATCAAAAACTCTACTTAATTTGTTTTTTTTTTAATATTCAAAGCAAACTCCCCCACCCGTGTCTCATTGCTTTATTTTGCTGATAAATCACTTTGAAGAACACCCCCTAGCATTTCTGGCCATGGCCATCTTAAGTAAGGGCAGATTATTATTATACAGGATTTATATAGCGCCAACAGTTTGCTCAGCACTTTACAATATAAAGGGAGACAATACAGCAACAATACAGTTCAATACAAGAGGGTTAGGAGGGCCCTGCTCCTTGGAGCTTACAATCTAAGAGCAGATGATTAATGTAGTATTTACTTCCTGGAATCCATCTGCCCTTAGCCTAGGCATGCAGGCAGGAGAGTGTGCTTTACCCCCTCATCCCCTCCTGAAGACTGCTGGTATGTATAACATCATTTGCCTAGGCATGGAAACCAGGCAGTAACTAAAGTCATGTAAAAGAAAAAGGTTAAAATAAGTAAATAAACTTTCCTATCTATTTACTAATACCAGCAGTATAAGGATTCAAATAGTCAATACTGACTAAGAGGGTGAAGTTCCGCTTTAAACCCTCCCATTAGCTCTACAACATAGATACCAATTGCTCTGTATGAGTGAATCGATCCTTGAAGCATCACACCGTAACATTCCAATTCAGGGTACAAGTGTATTCCAAAGACAAATTATTTACAGAGCCAACAGGTTTTAGGGGCTGTATTCCTCCCGGTCCTCAGGGTGTGAAGACCAAAAGGTAGTAAATAGGAGAAGTTCATTGTTAGGGTTTACATACACTTTAAATATATGCAGTCTACTATATAACAATTATAGGGAAGTATCCATGTCATTATTATTATTATACAGGATTTATATGGCGCCAACAGTTTGCTCAGCACTTTACAATATAACGGGAGACAATACAGCAACAATACAGTTCAATACAAGAGGGATAGGAGGGCCTGATCCTTGGAGCTTACAATCTAGGAGACATAGTAAGCAAATGTCCCTCATATTTCAGCACAATCCCACATGCTGGAAATTGTCCCACACCGCATTTTGTTCTGCAGGATAACCCAACAGGCGGGGGAACACTCGTAGATTTCCAATGATGCTGCCATTTTATTCTATTGCAGCAAAGTGTCCTCCTAATTTTTCCAGGAGCTCTGCATGTTCCCAGCAGCAAGTAGTTTCCAACTTCTATCATTCTAGTGCAGATTGTAAAAATGACAGCTGCAGTCTGGTTGCTAATACAGTATAAATAATTTCTTTCTGGCCCTGGGGCCTGTGATTTCACAGATTTTATATTTACATGTTCCTTTTTTTTTCTGTCTCACAGAATGCGCCGAGACATGAAATTGGCGGAGAAGACAGATTATCCGGCCTATAGACAGTCACCGCCTCCTCCGTATGAAAAAACATCGGTATGTTATAAATTACAATAAAATGACTGGTTCACATAAAGTTGTATTGTATCGGCTGCTATATATACAGTATATGCTGTACATTCTGTATGTAAATATAAATACATATATACAACAAAAGGCATGGAGATATCTGCTTGCCCTCAGTTATGTCAGCACAAATCCCACTGTGATCTTGGACCAAAAATGGACATTGGATGCTTTGATCCTTTTTTCTACTTTATAGAAAAGGAAGGGATTTTTCCCACTCACAGGGATATTTTTTAGCAAGTGGAAAATGTCAAATGCTTTGGTTAATGTAATTTTTGGTTTGCGAATGAAAATCCATTGAAAATAATGCCTCGGTTTACAAATTGTTTTTTCAATACAAAATAAGTTTCCCCAGGATGCATTGCGCCTGGAAGGTTTATAGCGCCAGCCCCGTGCCTGTAAAGTGCACTTTATAAAGAGTTTTGAACAGATAAGACTTTTTTTTTTCTGACCTCCAGAATGGATTAATTGGTTTTCAATGCATCTATGAATTTTTTTTTAATCATGTCCCTGTAAAGTATTTATGCTTTTAAAGTGCACTTTATAAAGAGTTTTGAACAGATAAGACTTTTTTAAAAATTTTTCTGACCTCCAGAATGGATTAACTGGTTTTCAATGCATCTATGAATTTTTTTTTAATCATGTCCCTTTACAGTATTTATGCCTTTAAAGTGCACTTCATAAAGAGTTTTGAACAGATAAAATACTTTTTTTTACTTTTTTCTGACCTCTGCAATGGATGAATTGGTTTTCAATGCATCCCTATGGGAAACCGCGTTTCAGTTTACGAATTTTTCGCAATACGAAACATCCCGGAGAACTCATTAAATTCGTAAACCGAGGTACGCCTGTATGTCTTGAATAAAATGTTGTGTAGTGAGTTTGCGTATATTTTCTTTCTTATAGTTAGGTGCTAAAAGCAATTTTAAATAGTTTTGTCATTTTTTAGACTGGTACATAAAATGTTCATATTCCTAACTGCTGTGCTGAAAAAAAATCCTTATGTTTACAGAGTTCAGTAACTCAAGCTTACAATTTGAATTAAATGTAATCGCTTAAAAAACAAAACCATTAAAATAAAATTGACCTTAAACCAATGTAACAGTTTCCCCTTACAATATGAAAACTGGGTGCATGTAGAATTATTAGGTCATCCTCTGGTGGTCATTCAAGTTTCAGGCAATGATTCAGTTCTGTAATATTTTTGGTGTTTGGGTCAAATAAATTAAAACTATCATTGTTTGAAGTTCTTAAGGATTACTTTTGCAGTTTTCTTTCTTTTTTTTTTTTCTAACTCTGTATTTCTTACACACCTAAGCCCTTTCCACATAGGCGGCAATCTGTGGTAGATCACTTTTTGGAGGGAGGTAGAGCTGCAGTTTGTAAGCGTCCAAGAGGTGATATTGACAGCTTCTATATATATATATATATATATACAGTGGGGATCGAAAGTTTGGGCACCCCAGCTAAAAATTTGTATTAATGTGCATAAAGAAGCCAAGGAAAGATGGAAAAATCTCCAAAAGGCATCAAATTACAGATTAGACATTCTTATAATATGTCAACAAAAGTTAGATTTTATTTCCATTATTTACACTTTCAAAATAACAGAAAACAAAAAAATGGCGTCTGCAAAAGTTTGGGCACCCTGCAGAGTTAATATCTTGTACTGCCCCCTTTGGCAAGTATCACAGCTTGTAAACGCTTTTTGTAGCCAGCCAAGAGTCTTTCAATTCTTGTTTGAGGTATCTTTGCCCATTCTTCCTTACAAAAGTCTTCCAGTTCTTTGAGATTTCTGGGCTGTCTGTCACGCACGGCTCTTTTAAGGTCTATCCATAGATTTTCAATTATGTTGAGGTCAGGAGATTGTGAAGGCCATGGCAAAACCTTCAGTTTACGCCTCTTGATGTAATCCCCCGTGGATTTCGAGGTGTGTTTAGGATCATTATCCATTTGTAGAATCCATCCACTCTTTAACTTCAGCTTTTTCACAGATGGCATCAAGTTACCATCCAAAATTTGCTGAAATTTTATTGAATCCAATTTTCCTTCTACTCGTGAGATGTTCCCTGTGCCACTGGCTGCAACACAACCCCAAAGCATGATTGATCCAACCCCATGCTTAACAGTTGGACAGAGGTACTTTTCATTAAACTCTGTGCCCCTTCTTCTCCAAACGTACCTTTGCTCATTCCGGCCAAAAAGTTCAATTTTAACCTCATCGGTCCACAGAACTTGTTTCCAAAATGCATCAGGCTTGTCTATATGTTCATTTGCAAAGTTCAAACGATGATTTTTGTGGTGAGGACGTAGAAGAGGTTTTCTTCTGATGACTCTTCCATGAAGACCATATTTGTACAAGTATCTCTTTATAGTGGAATAGTGTACCACAACTCCAGTGTCTGCCAGATCTTTCTGGAGGGATCGTGCAGTCAAACGTGGGTTTTGAATTGTTTTTCTCACAATCCTGCGAGCTGTTCTGTCTGATATTTTTCTTGGTCTTCCAGATCTTGCTTTAACTTCCACTGTTCCTGATGACTGCCATTTCTTAATTACATTCCGAACAGAGGATATTGACATCTGAAAACGCTTTGCTATCTTCTTATAGCCTTCTCCAGCTTTGTGAGCGTCAACTATTTTCAGTTTCAGTTTTCTAGACAACTGCTTAGAAGAACCCATGGTGCTGATTGTTGGGGCAAGGTCAGATGAGTCTGGGCATTTAAAACCTTTGAGATTGACATCACCTGGTCTTCCCAGATGATGATTGAGAACAATCTATGACACTGGCAGGTCTCAGCTTGGCAAAGGGGGCAGTGCATGCTATAAATTCTGCAGGGTGCCCAAACTTTTGCAGACGCCATTTTTTTGTTTTCTGTTATTTTGAAAGTGTAAATGATGGAAATAAAATCTAACTTTTGTTGACATATTATAAGAATGTCTAATCTGTAATTTGATGCCTTTTGGAGATTTTTCCATCTTTCCTTGGCTTCTTTATGCACATTAATACAAATTTTTAGCTGGGGTGCCCAAACTTTCGATCCTCACTATATATATATATGTGGGGGGGGGATTTCCCTTTTTTTTTTTTTTTTTTTTTTAACCTCAGTGGACGGGTTTAACAGGAGGCTGAGGCATGTGTGCAAACCCCTACAGCTGTCATTGTAGGCTTTAGGTAGGTGGTAGATAAAAACGCAGATCCGGCCACCTGATTTTGCCTAATGTAAAACCACAAAATGTTTTATTTTTTAATAGAGCAAACCCTCATGTCATGTCAGGATATAGCTAATTCATGTCAGGATATATCTCAAGTGTTTTGGCTTCAGACAAGAAGCTACTCTTGAATAGTCTGTTGACACCAGTCATTGGTCATGTGACAAGGTACCCGAGCCGCCATGGATGGGCCCTGTTAAAGAAAAAAGTAATTTTCTTAGCATGCCTTCAATTCAGTGTGCAGATGCTCATGAACTTCAGATGAGAGTTCCCATAGTCCAGATGGATCTGGAAACACTCTAAATCAGTGGGCAACTTCAGATGGTCTTTCCGCCAGATCTCAGAAAGGGTAAATGATCAGGATTTGCTGTTGTCACCCCATACAGTGGGACTGCCAGCTGCTTGTAAAGCCTCTTCTCCTTCTTAGCTTAAAATGGTTGTAAATCCTTACATTACCCAGTGAAGTGATGATACATAGAGATGAAGCATACATTGTACTTGTTTATCTGCAGTATTCACTTCTCTACATTCATTCAAAAGGCAGAATTTATAAAGCTTTCTGAGAGTTCAGAAAAAAGAGGGCGGAGATCTGAAATTGCACTCGGCAGAGTGAGGAGAACTCTGAGAGCTGATTGGAGGGAAGAGACATCCCCCCTTCCATACAGCTCACAGAAACAGAGCTGAACCTGTCAATCTGCTGGAGGTCATTCCCCGTCACCATTGTTTTTACTCTTGGTGTCTGGAAAACGCTTCAGAAGTAATTCATGCTGATAGCAGATGAATGAAGCAGCAGACAGGAATGACACTTAGTGCTGTTATTGAGTACACACTATAGAGGGATAGGTTCATATTTCATGTCTGAAGTTTACAACCACTTTAAGCAGAAATGCTTGTGTAAGCAGAACATTCCTGGTTATGGCTGAAGCTGATCCAAGAATGGCTGTGTCTGATCATTTGATGTCTGAGACTAGCTTCCGATTACAGATCCACTTTAAATTGCAGCTATGCTCGGGTTTGAAAATTAAACTATGTTCATCATCTTCTGTGGATGGATAATTGAGGAGCAACAGAAGGGCTGAAATGTTTATCTTTCCTGGTGCTGTAGTGGTCTCCTCCTAGTGCTGCTCAGATAATCAAGCCTAGATCTTAGGGCTCTATGTACATGGGGCGTTTGGAAAACTCCTTTAAACGCTGGATACTGACTGCTGGAAAACGTAGGTTAAAAAAGTCAGTTTAGCCGCGTTTGCATACCATGTTTATGCACGTTTAGAAGCGTTTTTAAAAGATAACCTCAGGAGACCTTCCCAAATGCCCAGAATGCACTGAAAAATAGTAAAAAATTAACTATTTCAGACATTGTGAGAGGAATAGAGAGAGCAGTATGTGCTGAGATGACCTGTCTTTTCTGGTTGTATTCACTATGGATCCCATCATGAGCATAATGCAGCATTTTCTACCATTTTTTCCTTCACACGAAACCTGGAACTGACTGCACTGGTGTGCCAGGTCCATTTGAATACATGGAAAACACTTTGCATGCATTTCTGATGATTAAAAAAACTCTGGTCAGCATCTGGACATGGAACAATTAAAAAACGCTTCTAAACGCAACCGTTTATAAACGTGGTTAACCACGTTTACATGCATTTGCAAGCATTTGGCGTTTTGTAACACCAGTAAGATCTACTCCTGAACACAAGTTTGGTGCGTTCAAAAAAACGACTGTAAACTCAACTGCCTGTAAACGACATAGTGTACATGGACACATAGGAAAACATTAGGGAGAGTTCATGGGCTGCTGAAAAAAAACGCTGAACAGCTCCTGAACGTCAGTTTAGGAGCTGCAGTGTACATGAGGCCTTGGGTCACAGGTTCTTTGCTGAAAAGGAAGATCAGCCAGTCTGCGCTCCAGTCCCTGGCATCAGCAGTCATCCCATGACCAAGTGCCAAGGCATTCAGTAGTGTGTCCAGCACTAAAAGAAGGGGAGCATTTTTTCTTGAAAAAAAATTTTATACCTTCTGTTACTTTTGACTCTTTCAACCCGGTATCCCCGATATTATAATAGCATTAAGGGATGACTGGGATCCGCTTTTAATTTATGAGCAACACGTCTCCCTCCCATATTTAATTCTTCTTGTTTTGTTTGTTTTCCAGCCTGGAGATAAGAAATTGGCTCAGAATGCTCAAATGTACCATTACCAACACCAGAAACAGCAGATGATATCCATGGAGAAGTGAGTGCTCAGAAAAACTAATTTAGAATGTGTTTGTTGGGGAATGCCTTCCAGTATTGGATCATGTCTATATTAAATCTTATTTATTTTTTTAAGAAATAAGGATGAGCTGAAGCACCCAGATTCAGCCGTCACATCAGACGAGGAGAATGAAGATGGCGATTTCACTGTATATGAATGTCCCGGATTAGCCCCTGTGAGTACTTTGTAAATTGTCACATAGTTCTGCAGCTGGGTCAGTTGAAAAGTACAAAAAATTTTTAGTGAGCTGATCTCACTTTTTATTGTAGCGTTTTTCTGAAATTTAGATGTAATTTTTAGCCTTTTTTTTCACTTTTGATTTGCAATATTTTTGTTAATGTAATAAATATAGAGATTTTGTTAATGAGCCAGTATATGGAGCTGTCAATGGTTGAGGGCATTTTGCATATGCAGTATTGTGTATTTAGATGAGCATTTCTGCATGTGATTACCCTTGTGCATTTTATATTTTGTTCATTCGCTGTGGAAAGTGAGGGAGAATCTCAGAAAGGCGATTTCCATGGTGTAAATGCTTGAAAAACTGTATAATACCTGGGGGTTGGGGGTCTGTTTGTAACAGTTTTCACCCAGGATTCATGCAGCTTCCATCCAAGATTCACACATTTTATATTTGGGTTTGATTGAAAAACTGTGTGAATTTTAGGTGAACGTTTTGTGAATCATTTGTAAATAGATACCCTGTGTTTTGGGACATTTACCATTTAAAGGTGCGTACTTAGCACAGGTAAATGTACACACATTTTTTAAAAATGTAGCTATCTGTATAGGACTGATCGTGAATTCTACATGCTGCCAGGTAATTTTAATTAATCCCCTCAAAACAGCTGTTGAGATGGGAAGACTCTGCATAAAGTGAGGTTGATATAAAACTGGAGAGTGCACAGTCTGGTGCAGATCTGCATAGAAACCAATCGGCTTCCATTTTTTTATTGTCAGAGCTTAATTGAACAAGCTGAAATTCAAAGCTGATTGGCTACAGATTTTGTACTCTCCAGTATTAGTAAACCATCCCCAATAATTTGTACTGCGGAAATAATGTAGATGGTCAGTGCAAACTTCTTCTGAAAATGCTAGCTTCTTGGCTGTCTCTGGCTATAGCACATCACTGACCCCAAGCAAGCATGTGGCAAGTGAAGTAGGTGCAGTGGTCTGCATGTTCTCTCTATGTCAATGATTCAAAAAGTACTTACAATGGTGAGTTAGCATGACAGCCAGGCACCTAGCATTTTCCGTAAGTGAAGTCCACAGTGGCAGCCTTTTTGTTTCTCTCCTCTTTTCTTTAAAGGATAAGTTCACCTTTTGGACAAAAATAATAAATACACATTTTTTGCAGGTAACAAAATGTGCATTTATTATATTTGTCCAAAGAAGCCTGTAAAGCATTGCATCAGCGATCAGTAGATGGCTGATGCCATGCAGGTCTCCTGCAGACCTGTCAGAATATCTGCTAGCTGTACGGGATGTACGATCAAGCAGACGTTCTGACAGGAAGCTTCAATGAACTACCATAGTGCTCCACAGCTCCGTGGTAGTTAATTGAAAACTACAAGCCCACAGACACTAAGGTTGTTGGGACATACAGTTCATTCATTCACGGAAGTCCCTGAATGAATGACGTGGCTGTGTGTGTGGAGGTTTGCACGGCTGCGCTGTTTTCAAATCTGACAGATAGCATGGGGAGACTTCTCCCCATATTATCTGTCAGAGGGAGAGGGGCGGCGGGTGTGGCTGCAGCTATGGGAGCATATTTCATATTCCACCCTAAAAAGGGGTAGAACATGTAACATGTTACAAAGGTGAACTTATCCTTTAACACACAGGTGCCAAACCGGCAGCCCTCCAGCTGTTGCCAAACTACAAGTCCCATGAGGCATTGCAAGATTGACAGTTACAATCATGACTCCCAAAGGCAGAGGCATGATGGGACTTGTAGTTTTGCAACAGCTGGAGGGCCGCCAGTTTTACACCCCTGCTTTAACACATTGCTGGATATACATATGACCACTGGGAGGGCATTTATAATTTGTATGTACAGATATGGAATTCACAATTGATTAAAATTGAATAACAATAATGGAGTAACAAGTGAATGTCACAATAAAAACTGCTTTCAGGTAAGCAGTACGTTGACAGGTCTGGATGTGCGCTCCCTGAATACACAGTCCAGCTTCTCCTTACATGGATAAATTCACCCTGGGTCAGATTAAGTCAGTAATCCTCTTTCACGCGCATCGTATCATTATACAATTTCCCTCTGCATGGAGCGCTGTGTTTCTTGTGCGGTGTGACATTATTGGATAAAGGGACAAGGCTTTGCTGGCTCTGTGACTCTTGCAGCCTGACCCAGTGGGATACAGTCCCTTTACAGAGCGAAGCCTCCTTTGATGACACTTGTCACAAGGTAAAGTGCTGCATTCACAAAGGCTTAGCAGGAGGGTGGCGGGGCGAACTGAAGCTCTTCATAGGTGGCAATGACTGCTTGCCAAGAAGAAGTGAAGGGGGAACTGCTTCTTGTTCCTATTTTGATTCTGAAGGAGCTGTCCGTGCAGAAGCATTCAGTCCATGACCGTATGCAAATAATCTGACAGGCCGGTTGTACACATGAAGTCGATTGATGGATCAACTTCAGTACAACCAACGTGCCCTTAGATGTACAGGTTCAGCAGGGGTTCGATTCATCTATGGCTGGCTTAAGAGATCTCTCTAAATCAAGGGGATAATCCCTCTGGCCATAGATGGATTTGATCCATCAATGGGCAGGATGTTGTACCCAAGTTGATACATCGATCGACTTGGCTACAACCAGCATGTTGGATTTTTAGCATGCAGTTATTCCCATTGGCTATAGCCACTAGCAGTAATCACTGTGTTGTCCCTCCGGGAGAACACAATAGCTCCGCATAGGGCGAATTTCATATCTGCAACCTGAGGTTGCAGGAAGGAAAATTGATAATCTGTAGCCGGCTGTAGACAATGTTCATCAGTAAAGGTCTCCCTATTGGAAGATTTCCCATCACCTCCCATTCCTGTGACAACTTAAACATTGTGGATTTTCCATCACTTTTTGTATTTTCAGAGATAATTGTCACCAGGACAAATAGGTGAGGAGACACAGACAGCAATAAAAAAAAAAAAAGCTTCCCTTCCTCTATTGACTAAATTTAAATTATTTACCTACACCTAAAGTGATAGATAGGTCTGCTATATTGTGTATAAACCCAATTCTATGGAAAATATAACAGAGCCTTTTTATTTTTCCAGACAGGAGAAATGGAGGTGAAAAACCCACTTTTTGATGACTCAACTCTCCATCACTCCTCTCACCATCCTCATTAGCAACCTCCACCTCCAGACTTGAACACAAAACCAAAATCCAGTTCTGAAAAGGAACCTTGTGAGAAGGGAACTACAAAATTCCAACGTACTGAGATTTTCCTGAACACGGTCAATTTTTTTTGGCCATAGGACTTCTTTCCAGCCAGCCCACTCAATCGACGGTGATAAATTAAAAGACTGTTATATATATATATATATATATGATGGGATTGTATTTTGTCTGGATACTGAAACTCCTTTCCTTTCACTGTCAAGTATTTCCCTTGCTGAGGAATGAAGGATTCTAGAAACCTGCAGAGATTTTGATTTTCTTCTTTCAAATCACTCAAATCTAACTGCTACCTTGATCGTCCCATTGTCATTGTGCTTCACATATACCCATCCTCGAGCTGACGTTGACTTATAGACAAATGCAGAGTCAGGACTGAAATTAAATCCTCCAATTGCAAATATATATATTTATCAGTTATAATTAAAGGAAGCTGCAGATCTGCCTTCCTTAATATACCTTTGCACTTTTATATGCCTAAATATTGTGTATGTATACATATACGCTGTATCCGTTATTTTCCGTTGAGTGGCGTTCCACCATCACTGAGACCAGTAAAAAGGCTTTTATTACAAAAGTAGTCCACACCCATAAATGGGAATAACTATACTACTGGAAATATTGTGTGTATATTGTTGTATAGTATTACAACTAAAATACATTTGTGAGGCCACGGTAAGCCCATGAAGAGCATGCCTGCACAAGGCTTGTGGGATTCCTAAATGTTTTGGGGGTAGTTCTGCTAGAAAAAAAATAGGCCACCACCAGCAGATCTTAAATATTTTTTGCTCTTTTGCATTATGGCGTTCTGAAAAGTCAGCAGGCATCCATCTCTGAATATACATTCCGTATACGTATCCCTTCATGCACCAAGAATGCCCGTGTCGCAGAGGGAACATATCAGAGCTGCTGGCAGACTATGAAAAGTCAGGTTAAGTCTTATTATGAGACTTTCAATCCAGGCTTGGCTAACATAGCTACTTGTGAAGGCATTAACTAACTAGGGTCAGTGAGTTCTTACTAGGGTCAACGATTCCAGGCTTGAGCAACATTACTAATTGTGAAGGCGTTAACTAACGTGGGTCAGCAAGTGCTTAATAGGGTCAAGGAATCCAGGCTTGGCCAACAAAGCTAGTTGTGAAGGTGTTAACTAACTTGTGTCAGTGAGTGCTTACTAGGGTCAAGAGGAGCTCCTTGATGTATAACAAAGGAGCTTCCCTGACCTTTCCTGGCATCCCATATAAGATCTGTCCAGCCCTAATTGTTATAGAAGCAGATGTTATTAAAGGAACCTGTCTACACTGTAGAGCATTAGTTGTGATCGAAAGCTTACAGGAAAGTGGCTTAAAGTGGCCACAAGTACAGCTGCTTTGGCTATCCTAAATTGATTACAACAGATCAACATCCAGACTAGTTCTGTAGTCTCCAGACTGAAGCGTGTATGTGTCCACACATTTGACCATCCAAAGAAGGAACCATTGTGTAGGAGTGGACCAATATATCTCAGAACAGAGATTGCATGCATATGCACCTCCGGCACTAACATCACTATCTTGTTAATACAGGCATTGGTTTGGCCTATATAGAATGGATGCATTCACTGTGCAACAGGTGCACAAAAACAAAAATGTCAAAACCGTACAATATCTGGTACAGTATCCTGTCAGCCAGAATATTTTTTGTATCCTATATAGTGCAGACTTTTTTTTCACATTGCACTTTGTGTTGATTGTTACCCCTATTGGCAGGTGACAATAATAGTCATTTTACTCTCTATTTGCACAAGCTGAGATATATATTGAGCTGTTGTATGTCTGTCTTTTCCTCTTGTAACTACCGATATGTTTTTCTCTTACTATTATAAAATATTATTATATTTTATTTAGCTTTTTTAGAATATTGCCCAAGCACTCCTATTTTTCAGTTTTGGTTGGGTAGTGATGGGCTTAACTCATTGCTTCCAGTGATGAGATCTTCCTTCTATAGTTCTCCGTTCTAAAGTCAAGTAGGATGGTAAGGGAGGCAGAGGTGGGTACTACAGGGGAAAGATCACACTGGAGTCCTTGAAGGATAAATTTAGGTGCGTAAATGTACCTCATAATCTACCTAATACTAAGAATTCAGTTTTCAGTGGAACTGGCCTTTTTTTTTCCTCTCTTGTTTATTGAGGTTTTGGTATTGGGGGGGTTGGAGTCTTTGATTCAAACTTTTCACATATAATTCAGGACTGAGCCCATGTGGTTTAAGACATTTGTAGACTGTTCAGTGTGTCACCAGAAATAAACAGACTGTTCTTGGGATACGATATTGTCAAAAAAGCTTTAATTTTTTATTTAAGGAAATGTGTTTCATTGGTGAATTAGCAACCTACTAATGCCAGACAGGTTTTCAGATTTACAGGATGACAAGGTCCCTCATGACAAACTGCACACATTAGAAAGTTGTCCGCTGTTTTGTTGACCATCTGGAAGTTTGAAAGTCTACCTTCAGCCCAAAACCTAATCTCATTTTGGAAAGGGCCATTCAAAGGGTAAATCCGCCTTTTAGGTTTGTTTTGCTGTCTTTGTCCCAAATGGTGAGTTTTCCCTGATTTCCTGTCTGCTTAGTAGGGTGTCACAAATACAGAATTGATAGGAATTCTCTCCAATGGGAACAAAGAGAGCAAAAAATAAATAAGTACATAAATTAAACTGGAAATTATTTTTTGCTGCTGTTGTTTTGCTTTTGCATTGGCTTCTGTTCCCCTCTTTTTTTTTTTGTGTGGTGTCACCTAGACAGGAAGGGAATTCTTCACAGCAGGCACACAGGCAGTAATGAAAACTGGTGTTGTAAGCCTCCCTTCCACACATCAAAAACTAAAGTAAAATCGTTTTGGCTGGAGTTGAAGTTTAAAGAGAGTAACCGAGACTACATTTCTGGACTTGAAACCTACTGATTAGCGATAGGTTGCTAAAGAGTATCCTCCATTAGCAATAATAACTCCAAAAACAACAAAAAAACTAAAGATCAATGGTAATGTACAGACTCATGGCTGCCACTCAGATTTGCCTTCACAGTGGTCAAATCAGTGAAAGATCTTTTCTGACTGGTTGAATGGAGTTACTTAACTTTACCCTCTTATAGCACAAGTTTTTCTGTTAAATATCCTTTAATATTTTATGAGATTTAATATTATTTTTACTTTGTCATTTTACTTGTTGAATCTAGCAAAATAAAAGCTAACTGACTTCATCACACTTTGGTTTAAATACATGAGACTTCCATCCTTACAGAACTGTCATGGTTGTCTAAGAAGATGGAATCCTATGTATTGGCCATGTGTTACATGTAAGAGAATAACGCTAATCCTATAATATGTTTGATTGCCTTGTCTCCAGGTGACAAATCTTTTGGTCCATCAAGTTTTTGGTGGGCCTAATGGATTCAAGTGACTGAAGGAAGAGCCATTTTGCCATAGCAGCTAATCAGAAGGCTCTATATTCTCTATATTCTCCTGCCATAAAAGGAAGTATCAGATTGGTTACTGCCAGCCACAAAGATCATTCCTTCCTCAATTAGTTGTCCTATTTATTGGTTCTCAACTGTTTTAGTTGACTTGCCCCTTGAAGGGTCAGGCAAATGTTATACTTTGAAGGGTTCCAAGTTTCTAAATGTAGAACTCCAGATTATATGCAAGTGCACATACTAAACATTTATCTTGAAGAACGAACATACTCCAGTAACAGTCCCCTCCTCCCCAGTGTGAGGACACAAACTCTTCTCCATTATGTTGGAGAAGGATTTTCCACTGGAAGGGTGAGAGGACTATCATCTATGGCAGCCCAATGCTTTAAAAGGCCAATTCCACATAGAGGTACTCTCTATTTGTAGGTCAAAAAGGGACAAAGGGTAGTATATACTCCTTGATGCAGGGATGTGGGCTCTAAGGGCACCTTCTGTGAACTTTTTTAAAGAAGCTAAAAAGGGTCCTTTTACCAATTTACGGATTGGGGAGGATAAAGTATTGACTATATTAGATGCAGCTACCAAAGTTCCCCATTGTATGCCTTGAAAGTAGCCTTAGGTAACTGTTGATGCCACCCCAAACATGAGTTTTTCCAGTGGAGGAAAATTAGAGAAGGAACATTTCTTAAAGTAGGAGTGATCATTTTGTTCAGCTTTGCCATGTTTTGGTGTTATTTTTTTTCCAATTCAACGTCCCACCTTTTTGTTTCAGATGAGAAACTGGAGAAAATTTTGCAGTGAAACAGGGAAGCAAAAATCTGTTTTGTTTTCACCAATTTTATAAGTAAACCTCTATATGTACCATAACAAAACATCACCAATTTGTTCACACAGCGATTGTGGTATTCTAAGTGCTGACTCTTTGGTCATTAATTCTGTACACACAAGGTTCAGTAAGGAATGACGATGGATGCTGGTAGGTAAGAAGATGATTCATGTGAACATCACCTATCCTATAAAGTATCACTTTTGGGTAAATATTGTCAGTCATAGCAAACATGTTCTTTGCCCATGTTTTCTTTAATATTTGGAATTGCATACAAAATGGCTTCTTGCTTTGTATTTGAACAATTGGCCAGATTAAAATGGGTCTTTGCTTTGTCCATGAAGTGCAAAGTACCAGGCAGCCCCACCAGCAACACAAACTTCACTCCCATGCAGCTCCATTTGGCTGCTGGAAGGAAAGAAAAACAGGTAATTCTGGGCTTGCGGGAGCATGTGCCTCAATCTTCTTTCTCTCACATGACAGTGCTGGTGCATGATAATTGACCACTTGGGCAACCGGTCCTGTCCTATGGGGAGAGAGTTCTTAGCTCTGTGAGCAACTTGAAAGGGCTTCCTCTCTTTGCTCCCAGAATAGAGTGACTGAAGAGTGATGGAAAGGTGATAAGCAACTGATGGGCTGCCCATTAGGTGAATCTGTTGCTTTGCGTTGCATGGGCAAAGCAAGGGTTCACTTTAAACTGACCAATTGCTCAAATGCAAAGGGCCATTTTGTGGACCACTTGGCCTTTCACAGAAGACATCTGAAAATGTATGAAGAATAAAAGGCTTTTATGAATAACTGCACATTCCAGTGGCTATGACCTAAATTTTCCTGCTGCCCACCACAGTCCAAAGCCAACTGTGGCTTTAAAACTGGACTGGTGTAAAATCCCATCCATTGCTGTACCAAAGCTCAGTGTATGGAACCTGTATGTGCAGCTATCCTTTATTCAGATCCCTCTTTAAATTGTAATTCCCTCCCTGTGTCTACACCAGTTTTATTTCAATAAAATAATTACCCGCTTATCTTCTGCGTATTGTAATTTGTATGAAGATATGACATTTCTTTTCTTTCTTCTTTTTTCATTTCCTCATTTTATTTTTATTTGGGAAGCAGTTTTGGTGTGACAGAAAAGGTAATCATTTGAGTCCCTTGGATATTTGGGCCCTAGCTGAAAGGATACGTTCACCTTCGGTAACATATTCCACCTATTTTTAGGGTGGAACATGTTCTCCTGCAGCCCATCCTTACACTCCCTCTGACAACAGGTCAGGGATCTTCTCACCGTACCTGTTGTCACTATTTGAAAAGAGCGTGACCGTGCAGAGCTCCACCCACACGGCCACATCATTCACAGAGTTCTGTGAATTAATGAACTACAAGTACCGACAGCCTTTGCAGCTATCGGCTTATAGTTCTCAGCGAACTACCAGGGTGCTGTTAAGGTAGTTCATTGATGCTTCCTGTCAGTATGAAACTGCCTGTCCATAATAGATGCAAGCAGACAGATACACTGACAGTCTGCAAGAGCCCTGTATTGCACCCGCGATTTGCTGATCATGGGTGCAATACTTTACAGGCTTCCAATGAAAAAAATAATACATTTACTTTTTTCTTTAAGATATGCATTTAATGTTTGTTTTTTTTAAGGTGAACTTATCCTTTCAAATTTTGGGTTCACTGGCAACCATGTTTGAATGATGCAAATGTGTTACTCAAAGGTACTAATCACCAAATCACCCCTTCCCCCCACACATGTAAGCAGACTCTGTGGGCCACTCTTATCAATTTTGCATACAGATACCCATTTGATCTCACACAATATGACATCTCCAATGCAAAATTTAAAAAAAACATAATGCGATGCCATAACAGACTTGCTAAACTGAATTATTATTTATATTTTTAAAGTAGAAC
Organism: Staurois parvus; assembly: GCF_062004578.1. Classification (NCBI taxonomy): domain Eukaryota; kingdom Metazoa; phylum Chordata; class Amphibia; order Anura; family Ranidae; genus Staurois; species Staurois parvus. The sequence goes on along the minus strand of NW_028317950.1, from coordinate 11,864,633 downwards.
TGAAACACTTCCAAAACACGTGAACTGAATCAAGATCAAGGCCCAGAGGACTTGGACGTTTCCTGGCTTGTAAAGATAGTTTGCTCCCTAACTGAATTAGATTGCTGATGAATACACATTTGACACAGTTCCCCACACATGGCTAATGTGTAAGATAAAGTCTACAGGCTTCGAAAAATCTGTATGTAAATGGATAGAAAACTGGCTAAAAGACCGAATTCAGATAAGGGGATCAGGAAATAATTTTTTCCCCTGCAGGAGCAAATTGGATCATGCTTTGCTGGGTTTTTTGCCTTCCTCTGGATCAACTGTGGGTGTAAGATTATAACTTTTTTTTTTTTATGGTTGAACTGGATGGACATTTGTCTTTTTTCAGCCAGACTAACTATGTAACTATACTACTTTGTACAAAATTGTTTGCTGCTCTCCCTGAAGAGCATACAGTATGCGTATATGACAAAGAAAACAATATTATCAGCACCTCTACTAAAAATAGGCCAGCACATTGGCAACTGCTGATCTTGAAGGACAAGACATACCCACCTGGGTTTTGGAAAACCAAAGACCTTCACGGATTAGTAGCATGGTGGAGTAGTGCTGAAAGACCACAATAAAAATTGTGATGTGTAGGCAGCACAGTTACTTTTCATTGGTCTTGTGTCTTCCCCATCATCAGGAATCTCCAAATTAATCTTTAATGCTGCAATCTGATATTCAACTGTAAAATAACAAGTTCTCCTTCATCTGAGGAGTATTTAGGGTTCCCAAATAGATATGGCATGAATTCTCTAGGGTTTTAGTGAGAAACCTGTATTACTGAAGTCTCAGAAGTTAGCATCTGTAACATGTTCTTCAATAATTAGGGGGCCCAGCTTAGAAAGGTTCAACACTGCTGACCATGGACCTCTGTTTTTATGCAAACTGTTAGGGCCCATTTGGTTGGGCTGCAGGCGTGCTTGGACATTTTCTGTTTGTAATGGCCATGGTCCAGATTTCCATCACTGGAGCCTGTAGGTACCAAAAGCTGTACCTTCTTCGTGTGCTAAGATCACCTATTTTATTCAAAACATTTCAGAACATGTTTTACTTACCCTAAATAATTAATTAAGCTTATAGGAGATGCCTTCATTTCTACTTCTGGTGGAAAAGATGTGTGGCCATAATCATACAGGTATAAGCCACCCGTTTGTCTCAGGGGACAACTCTAAAATTTGGGATTTCCTCTCACTTTTTCTAGATGGTTAATACAAATAGAGGGGCGACTCTCCCCAATCAGGGGAACAGACAGCGATAAAAACCTAACCTGTTTAACCCTTTCCCACTCTATCCAAATCTTTGAGAAAAGATTTAACCCACCCCTGACATACACAATATTGCCAAAAGGACTGGGACACCCCTCCAAATCATTGGATTCAGGCATTCCTATCACCTTCATGGCCACAGCTGTATAAATCCAAGCCACCGAAAAGAAGGAAAATCCTTCTGCGCACAGAGGACTGGATATAGCAAATATGGACGAATCTTCATGCCTCTTTGCATTCAGTTTGTTAGTGCAGTGCTGTGCAGCCCCCTACGGGCTGCGGTAGCCCAATTAGGCACTATAAAACAAGAAAAAGAAAGGGGCACACCAGTCTTGCGCATTACCTCAATACAAACTTTATTTATAAAAATTAGCGGATATATACTCCCAAATGCCAAATAAACACAGGCATATCATATCCGACATAAGTTCATGGTCTAAAATACTGCACAAGTTCCGCATGCAAGAGGACGCTCGAAAATAGCTGACGTGTTTTGAGGGGAGACCCCCTCTTCCTCAGAGTTTTGAGGTAATGTGTAAGGCTGGTGCGCCCCTTTTGTATTGTTTTATAGTATAAAATCAAGCACCTTGGCATGCAGACTGCTTCCACAAACATTTGTGAAAGAATGGGTCGCTCTCAGGAGCGCAGTGAATTCAAGCATGGTACCATAATAGGTTGCCACCTGTGTAATACAGTGAAGGAAATAAGTATTTGATCCCCTGCTGATTTTGCATTTTCAAAACGTCAGCCACCAAACCTTAATGACTTGGAGAGGATCTGCCAAGAGGAGTGGGCCAAAATCCCTCCTGAGATGTGTGCAAACCTGGTGGCCACCTACAGGAAACGTCTGACCTCTGTGATTGCCAACAAGGGATTTGCCACCAAGTACTAAGTCATGTTTTGTGAAGGGGATCAAATACTTATTTCCCTCATGAATGTGCAAATCAGTGCATCATTTGTTAGACATGCATTTCTTTAGAATTTTTTGTTGCTATTCTGTGTCTGTGTTATAATACACCTTCTATTCGATTTTTAGACTGATCATTTCTTTGTGAGTGGGCAAACATTCAAAATCAGCAGGGGATCAAATACTTATTTCCTTCACTGTAAGTCCATCCATGAAAGTTCCTTGCTAAGAAATATAACACGGTTAACTGTTAGTGGTATAACAAAGTGGGAGCAACAGCAACTCGGCCACAAAGTGATAGACCACATAAAATCAAAGAGCGGGGTCAGCGCATGCTGAAGCACACAGTCCGCAGAAGTTGCCAACTGTCTGCAGAGTCAATAGCTAAAAACTTTGTGTGGCCTTCAGATTAGCACAACAACAGTGCATAGAGAGCTTCATGGATTGAGTTTCCATGGCCAAGCAGCTGCATACAAGCCTTACATCACCAAGTGAAATGCAAAGCATCGGATGCAGTGGTGTAAAGCACGCCACCACTGGACTCTAGAACAGTGGAGCTGTTATCTCTGTCTGGCAATCCGATGGACTTGTCTGGGTTTGACGGTTGCCAGGAGAACAGAACTTGCCTGACTGCGTTGTGCCAAGTGTAACGTTTGGAGGAGGGGGGATTATTGCACAGTGTCTAAATGGTTAGCACTTCCTCCTGGCAGTATTCGGGTCATTGGTTCGAATCCCAAACCACTGCACCAACTGCCCGCAGCTTGCATGATCTCCCTGTGCCTGCGTGGGTTTCCTGCGGGTACTCTGGTTTCCTCCCACACTCCAAAGACATGCTAGTAGGTTAATTGGATCCTGCCTAAATTGGCCCTAGTATGTGTATGTATGAATGTGAGTAAGGGACCTTAGATTGTACGCTCCTTGAGGGTTAGGGACCGATGTGAATGTACAATATATATATGTAAAAGCGCTGCATAAATTGACGGTGCTATAGAAGTACCTATAATAAATTGTGTTGGGTTGTTTTTCAGGGGTTGGGTTTGGCCCCTTAGTTCCGGTGAAGGGAACTCTTAAGGTGTCAGCATACCAAGACATTTTGGACAATTTCATGCTCCCAACTTTGTGGGAACAGTTTGGGGATGACCCCTTCCTGTTCCAACACAACTGCACACCAGTGCACGAAGCAAGGTCCATAAAGACATGGATGAGCGAGTTTGGGGTGGAGGAACTTGATTGGCCTGACCTCAACCCCATAGAACACCTTTGGGATGAAATGGAGCAGAGACTGTTAGCCAAACCTTCTCGTCCGACATCAGGACCTGGCCTCACAAATGTGCTACTGGAAGAATGGTCAAACATTCCCATAGACACACTCCTAAACCTTGTGGACAGCCTTCCCAGAAGAGTTTAAGCTGTTATAGCTGCAAAGGGTGCGCTAACTCAATATTGAACCCTGGGACTGAAGACTGGGATGCCATTAAAGTTCATGTGTGTGTAAAGGCCGGCATCCCAATATTTTTGGCAATATAGTGTAGATACACATAGAAAGCTTAATTTGGCTTTTTTTTAACTCCCATTTTATTTGGTGTTCATGCAAGAAAAGCAAGGCCTTATTACTAGGAGAGCAAGTAGGACCACCAGAAAGGCTGTAAGGATATGATCAATATATTAATACACTCTATTCCTAAATGTATGCTTTTGGGAACACCTTGTATGATAGATGGAAAACTGAAGCTGGGCTTTTTTATCTCCTCAAAGGCAAATGCTGTTAAAGGCCCAGTTTGCTGAGTTCATGTGATCTCCTTGGAAGTTAATTAAAAGTTTTTGTCTTGATCTTTGTAACAAATGTTCTCAAGACTAGAAAGTGGAAAGCAATTACACCTGCACTATTGTGAGGACAAAATTCATCTGCATTTCTTTCCACCTGGAACTCCCCCCTCCTCCCAACTCCTCTCTCCCACCATGTTCTCTATTCTCCTGTAGATCAGCATTCTTTAGCTAGGTCCTTTCAGATGCTGAATTGTCAATTTTCTCCCCAAGGGCAAACTCAACCACTGATGCCTTTATCTCAGCACCTCTCTAGCCAGTTCTTCTTGATAAGACTTTTAAAGGCATGCAATGAAAACAGAGAAGTCTCTTTCGGTGCAGACTGCAATCTGATAAACGGACACCACTTTTTTCTTCTGTAATTGAAATGATACAAGATCACCAGCAATATAAGGTCTCACGTACACAGGACATGTTAAAAAGCACTCCTCCTCTTAGCAGCAGAGTTTTGGCAGAAAAACTGCCTGACTCTTGTCAATGTGTTTACACAATAATTTATTCTGGCAATTGAAATTATACAATGCCCAAGCGCTAAACGCGTGTTTACACGCATCAAATGTTTTTTTCTGCCAAAACGCTACTGCTCCTGGACACATTGTCCCTGGGGTTTTGTTTTCCTGCAGGTAAAGGCTACTGCTCCCGGACACATTGTCCCTGGGGTTTTTTCCTGCTAGTAAATGCTACTGCTCCTGAGCCCATTGTCCCTGGGGTTTATTTCCGGCCGGCAAACTCTACTGCCCTTGGATACATTGTCCCTGAGGTTTTTTTCCTGCCAGTAAACTCTACTGCTCCTGAAGACATTGTCCCTGGGGTTTTTTTTTCCTGCCGGTAAACGCTACTGCTCCTGGACACATTGTTCCTGGATTTTGTTTTCCTGCCGGTAAACGCTACTACTCCTGGACACATTGTCCCTGGGGTTTTATTTCCAGCCGGTAAACTCTACTGCTCCCGGACACATTGTCCCTGGATTTTCTTTTCCTCCCGGTAAACGCTGCTACTCCTGGACATATTGTCCCTGGGGGTTTTTTTCCTGCCGGTAAACGCTACTACTCCTGGACACATTGTCCCTGGGGTTTTATTTCCAGCCGGTAAACTCTACTGCTCCCGGACACATTGTCCCTGGATTTTCTTTTCCTCCCGGTAAACGCTGCTACTCCTGGACATATTGTCCCTGGGGGTTTTTTTCCTGCCGGTAAATGCTACTGCTCCTGGGCCCATTGTCCCTGGGGTTTATTTCCGGCCAGTAAACGCTACTACTCCTGGACACATTGTCCCTGGGTTTTTTCCTGCCGCTGAACGCTACTGCTCCTGGACACATTGTCCCTGGGGTTTTTTTCCTGCCGGTAAACGCTACTGCTCATGGGCCCATTGTCCCTGGGGTTTTTTTTCTTGCCGCTAAGCGCTACTACTCCTGTACCTATTGTCCCTGGGGTTTTTTTCCTGCTGGTAAATGCTACTGCCCCTGGATACATTGTCCCTGGGGTTTTGTTCCTGCCAGTAAACTCTACTACTCCTGAACACATTGTCCCTGCGTGTTTTTTTCTGTCGGTAAACGCTAGTGCTCCTGTACACATTGTCCCTGGCGTTTTTTCCTGACGGTAAACGCTAATGTTCCTGGACACATTGTCCCTGGCTATTTTTTCCTGCTGGTAAAGGCTACTGTTCTTTCACACATTGTCCCTGAGCTATTTCTTTTCCTGCCGGTAAACGCTACTGCTTCTGGTCACATTGTCCCTGGGGGGGTTTTTTCCTGCCGGTAAACACTACTGCTCATGGACACATTGTCCCTGGGGTTTTTTTCCTAACGGTAAACGCTACTGCTCCCTGTCCCTGGGGGTTTTTTCCTGCCGGTAAAGGCTACTGTTCCTTCACACATTGTCCCTGAGGCTTTTTATTCCTATCGGTAAATGCTACTGCTCCTGGACCCACTGTCCCTGGGGTTTTTTTCCTGCCAATAAACGCTACTGCTCCTGGGCATATTGTCCCTGGGGGTTTTTTCGTGCGGGTAAATGCTACTGCTTCTGGACACATTGTCCCTGAGGTTTTTTTCTGCCAGTAAATGCTACTGCTCCTGGACACATTGTCCCTGGGGTTTTTTTTCTGCTAGTAAACGCTACTCCTCATGGATACATTGTGTCAGGGACCTCAGATCTGGCCGCGATCGCGCACGGGTCTGCGCATGCACGGTATGCCCGGCCGCACTAGTGTGCGAGCATTGGGACCTGGGCACCAGCGATGGCAGCGGCGGTCGAGCACTCGCGATCGCAGACGCGCGCCTGGCACCAATCAGGGCGCCCTATTTAAAACAGGACAGGTCTGTGTTCTAATTGCCTTATGGTCTTACCTGTATCCTGTGTTTCCTGTATTGAGATTGCCTTGTTGCCGACCCTGCTTGACCCTGATTTGCTGATTGTCTTCTGTTCTGATCCCTGGCTTGTCTGACCATTCTCCTGTTTAATCCTGCACGTTCTGATCTCCTGTTACCGAACCCGGCTTGTGACCCGTTTATCCTTCTGTCTATTGTTTTGGTACCATTCTGTCTCCACCATTACTGACCCGGCCTGCCCAACTCTGCTCTCACTACCTCCTCACATCAGGCTCTCACCTGCTATACACCTCCGGTGGTGCTTCTACCACAGCTGGGTGAACCCAGGGCTCGTGACCTGGTCTCCAAGTCCATCCCCACCATCAGGGGCCCTGATGAACAAGCAGGTTGGGAGTTAGATTCCGCGCCTTGGGGGATTCCGGTCTGTGGCCATGACAGAGTCCAGAGGAGGACCTTCTCCCTGGGAAGAGATGTGCCAACACCTGGCGGCACTCACACGGGCCGTAAAAACACTGGAAGAAGGATATAAGCATCTGGAGGGACAGGTTCAGAGCTTGGCTGCACCTGCGCCCACAACATCAGACGCAGTTAGTGCACCTTCTGCCATGGGCTCAGCTGGACCTTCCACTGGAGCAGCATTTTCCATCCCTCCTCCAGAACCGCGAGTACCAACCCCTGAGCGGTTCAATGGGGATCGAGGAAAGTTCAGGGCTTTCCAGAACTCCTGCCAGCTATTTTATGATCTGCAACCCCGGACCTTCTCATCTGAATCTGTGAAGGTAGGATTTATTATATCCTTGTTGCAGGGTGAGCCCCAGGGATGGGCTCATCGCCTGATGGAGACTCGTCACCCACACCTGAACTCTGTTGCCACCTTCTTCAAGGCAATGGCGCAGCTTTATGATGACCCGCATCGAGCTGCCTCGGCTGAGGCAGCCCTCTATTCCCTACAGCAGGGACGCCGGGCTGTGGAGGATTATGCAGCTGAGTTTAGGCGTTGGAGTAGAGACACTCAGTGGAATGACGCAGCCTTGCGCCTTGAATTCCGGTTGTGATTGTCTGACCCGCTAAAGGACAAATTGGAAAGAATAGGAGTCCCTGACTCCTTGGAAGACCTAATAGACCGGGCCATCCAGATCGATCGCAGGTTGCAGGAAAGGAGACAGGAGAGGTCCAGCCAGGGGCCAAGAACCTCATGGATGCTGCCAAGGGTACCAGTCTTGCCAAGGGTCAGTGTCGGCAATTGGAGTCCAGAACCGTCAGAGGGGGCTGAGCCCATGCAGCTCGGTTTGATTCGGCCTTCCCTCTCTACGGAGGAATGTCAGAGACGTCGATCAAACAATCTATGCCTATACTGCGGAGCAGCGGGTCACATGGTGCGCTCCTGTACTGAGAAGTGCCTGTGTCTTTTCAGCTCCCGGGATTGTACAGGTGACAGCTATTATTGACTCCGGAGCGTGTAGCTGCTTTGTTGATCTCGGCTTTGCAGCCCAGCAACAGATACCTTTACTCACCAAAGAGCATTGCCTGAACATTTTTTTGGCCGACGGGTCTCAAATAAAATTGGGGACGGTAGATCGGGAGACCCCTCCTATACACACACCACAGTGGCAGGGCACCATCAAGAGCGTCTCCGTTTGGACGCCATTGCGTCCCCCCTATTTCCAGCTATTTTGGGGCTTCCCTGGCTACGAGCTCACGACCCCCAAATTGACTGGAAGGCAAGGTCAATTCAGTTTCCCTCACTTTACTGCCAGGAACATTGCTTACCCAGGATACCACTAGAAACACCGACTTTATTAACTGTGAGTTCTGATGCTGAGTTGGCCCAAATTGTGCCTGCGGGCTATCATCAGTTCCTTGACGTGTCTAGCCCTTGGGGGGCAGATATTCTTCCCCCGCATCGGGCTTACGACTGTCCCATTGATCTTCTCCCGGGTTCTGAAATACCTTTCGGACGAATCTTCCCTCTGTCAGAACGTGAGCTAAGGGGACTGAAGGAATATATTGACGAGAGCCTCCAGAAGGGATTTATCCACCCTTCCACATCACCGGCTGGGGCAGGAATCTTTTTTGTCGAAAAGAAGGACCGATCCCTGAGACCTTGTGTCGATTATAGGGACCTAAATAAAATTATGGTCAAGAATCGCTACCCCCTTCCCTTGGTCCCTGAGTTGTTTCAGAGGTTGAAGAGCGCTTCCATTTTCTCAAAACTTGATCTCAGGGGCGCCTATAACCGGGTCCGTATACAGGAAGGGGATGAGTGGAAAACAGCTTTTCGCACTCGGTTTGGGCATTTTGAATGCTTAGTTGTGCCATTTGGGTTATGTAATGCGCCGGCCACGTTTCAGCACTTCGTAAACGATATTTTTAGAGATTTTCTCAACATTTTTGTAATCGTCTATGGACCCTCAGAAAATCACGGCGGTTTTGGAATGGCCGGCCCCCACGGATAAGAAGGGGGTTCAGAGGTTTATTGGGTTTGCTAATTTTTATAGGAAGTTTATAAAGAACTTCTCAGGCCTGGTAGCACCCATCACCCAGCTCACCAAGGTGGGGGTACGTTTCCAATGGACCCCAGCAGCACAGGCTGCTTTTGAGGCATTGAAGAAGCTGTTCACAACAGCTCCAATTCTGAGCCACCCTGATGCATCATTGCCATATATATTAGAGGTAGACGCATCAGAAGAGGCTGTAGGAGCAGTGTTGTCACAAAGAGTAGGGGCCAAGGAGCTAATGCACCCGGTGGCTTTCTTTTCTAGGAAGCTCTCCCCCTCAGAAAGAAACTACGATATCGGGGATCGGGAATTGTTAGCCATTAAGGCAGCATTAGAGGAATGGCGGTGCCTGTTAGAGGGAGCCCTACATCCTATTTTGGTCTATACCGACCATAAAAACCTTGAGTATCTAAAGACAGCTAAACGCCTCCATCCACACCAGGCCAGATGGGCACTATTCTTTGCAAGGTTTAACCTACATATCACCTACCGCCCTGGGTCTAGAAACACAAAACCAGATACTCTCTCCCGGATGTTTGAGGACCCTAGAGAGACACCTCAACCGGATACCATCTTACCGGCAGGTAGCTTCTTATTGCTCCAGTCTGAGCTGTTGTCCAAACTGCAGGCTGCCTCCACCCAGGTTCCTGATCTACCTGGATTCTCATTTCAGAGCAAGGAAGGTCTTTTTTGGAGGGGGGAAACAGATCCTGGTACCCAAGGAGGCTCAGTCCCTGGTTTTAGGCTACTGCCATGACCATCCACTGGCGGGTCACTTCGGGATACACAAAACCTTAGAATTGGCACGATGCACATTTTGGTGGCCAAATATGGCCAAAGATTGTGAAGCGTACGTTAAATCTTTCCCTATCTGCAATCGAAATAAACCCACCAGAGACCGGGCTTGGGGCCTGCTGCGACCCTTGCCAATACCTGACCGGCCCTGGAGTATAATCTCCTTAGATTTTATCGTGGAACTGCCACCTTCGTAGGATCACACCGTGATTTTTGTAGTGGTAGACTGTCTTTCTAAGATGGCCCTTCCTTCCACTAGTAAAGACACCATCCGCTTCCGAAACAGCACAGGTTTTCATTAAGGAGATAGTGAAACTTCACGGAGTGCCAAAGGATATTGTTTCGGATCGGGGAGTTCAATTCACATCCAGATTCTGGAAGGCGTTATGTGAGGGGTTGGAGATCAAGTTATCTTTTTCTTCAGCGTATCACCCACAGACTAACGGGCAGAGTAGACCAATCAGACGCTTGAACAATATCTGAGATGTTACACATCATTTCTGCAAGACGACTGGCTGACACTTCTGCCAATGGCGGAATTCACCTACAATAATGCAAACCACTCTGCCACCAATCAATCGCCATTCTTCGCCAACTATGGCTTCCACCCTACTTTCCTGCCAGACCTGGTTCCAGAAAAATCAGTCCCAGCAACCCAAGAGACCCTAAATTTCTTCACAACCAATAATAAGTTATTACAGGAAACAATGGCTAGAGCCCAGGAAGACAGTAAGAAGTTTTTTGACAGGAGGAGAAAGGGGGAATTGGTCATACACCCCAGGGATCGGGTTTGGTTGTCAACAACCAACCTAAAACTGGCACGTCCATCGAGGAAATTGGCACTCAAATTTGTGGGGCCTTTCCAAGTAGAACGTAAGGTCAATGAAGTGGCATTTAAACTAGCACTTCCCGAATCCCTTAAAATACATCCGGTTGCCCATGTGTCGCTGCTGAAACCTGCAGTACCAGATCCCTTTTTAGATCGCAGATCTAGACCTCCAGAGGCCATAGACATTGCTGGGGAAGAGGAATTCGAGGTAGAAGCAATTATGGACTGCAGGAAAAGGGGTGGTCAAACGCAATTCTGATCAAGTGGAAAGGCTATGGGCCAGAGGAGAATTCGTGGGAACCTGCTCAAAATGTCCATGCTCCCAGATTGATGCAGGAATTCCTTCGCAACCAGCCTCAAAGGGGGAATCGGGGGGGCATCCGGAGGCTGCCCGTAGGGGGGGGGGGAAATGTCAGGGACCTCAGATCTGGCCACGATCGCACACGGGTCTGCACATGCACGGTATGCCCAGCCGCACTAGCATGCGAGCATTGGGACCTGGGCACCCGCGAGGGCAGCGTCGGTCGCGCATGCGCACTCGCGAACGCGGGCGTGCGCCTGGCACCAATCAGGGCGCCCTATTTAAAACAGGACAGGTCTGTGTTCTAATTGCCGTATGGTCTTACCTGTATGCTGTGTTTCCTGTATTGAGATTGTCTTGCTGCCGACCCTGCTTGACCCTGATTTGCTGATTGTCTCCTGTTCTGATCCCTGGCTTGTCTAACCATTCTCCTGTTAATCCTGCACGTTCTGATCTCCTGTTACTGAACCCGGCTTGTGACCCGTTTATCCTTCTGTCTACTGTTTTGGTACCGTTCTGCGTCCACCGTTACCGACCCGGCCTGCCCAACTCTGCTCTCTCTACCTCCTCACATCAGGCTCTCACCTGCGATACACCTCCGTTGGTGCTTAAACCACAGCTGGGTAAACCCAGGGCTCATGACCTGGTCTCGGCCTGCTCCAAGTCCATCCCCACCATCAGGGGCCCTGGTGAACAAGCAGGTTGGGACTTAGATTCCGCGCCTTGGGGGATTCTGGTCTGTGAAGCGCTAGAGGCTACTGCCGGCAGGGGCATAACACATTGTCTCCGGGGTTTTTTTCCTGCCAGTAAATGCTACTGCTTCTGGACACATTGTCACTGGGTTTTTTCCCTGAGGGTAAACCCTACTGCTCCTGGACCCATTATCCCTGGGTTTTTTTTTTCCTGCCGATAAGCCCTACTGCTCCTGGACCCATTGTCCCTGGGGTTTTTCCTACCGGTAAACGCTACTGCTCCTGGATACATTGTGCCTGGGGTTTTGTTCCTGCCAGTAAACGCTACTGCTCCTGGACCCATTGTCCTTGGGGTTTTTTTTCCTGCCAATAAACCCTACTGCTCCTGGACACATTATCTCTGGGGGTTTTTCCTGCCGGTAAACTCTACTGCTCCTGGATACATTGTCCCTGGGGTTTTTTCCTGCCGGTAAAACCTACTGTTCATGAACACATTGTCCCTGGGGGTTTTTTTTCCTGCAGGTAAACGCTACTGCTCCTGGACGCATTGTCTCTGGGATTTTTTCCTGCTGGTAAACTCTACTGCTGCTGGACACATTGTTCCTGGGGTTTTTTTTCCTGAAGGTAAATGCTACTGCTCCTGGACACATTGTCCCTGGGGTTTCTTTCCTGCCGGTAAACGCTACTGCTCCTGGACACATTGGCTCTGGGATTTTTTCCTGCCGGTAAACTCTACTGCTGCTGGACACATTGTCCCTGGGGTTTTTTTTCCTGAAGGTAAACGCTACTGCTCCTGGACACATTGTCCCTGGGGGTTTTTTTCCTGAAGGTAAACGCTACTGCTCCTGGGCACATTGTCCCTGAGGTTTTTTTTCCTGAAGGTAAACGCTACTGCTCCTGGTCACATTGTCCCTGGGGTTTTTTCCTGCCGGTAAACTCTACTGCTCATGGACCCATTGTCCCTGGGGTTTTTTCCTGCCGGTAAACGCTGCTGCTCCTGGTCACATTGTCCCTGGGGGTTTTTTCCCTGATGGTAAACTCTTCTGTTCCTGGACACATTGTCCCTGGGGTTTTTTCCTGCCGGTAAACGCTACTGCTCCTGGACCCATTGTCCCTGGGGGTTTTTTCCTGACTGTAAAGGCTACTGCTCCTAGACCCATTGTCTCTGGGGGTTTTTTGCTGCCGATAAACGCTACTGCTCCTGGACACATTTTCCCTGGGGTTTCTTTCCTGCCGGTAAAGCTTGCCGGTAAAGGCTTCACACATTGTCCCTGAGGTTTTTTTTTTCTTGCCTGTAAACGCTACTGTTCCTGGACCCATTCTCCCTGGGGTTTTTTTTCCTGATGGCAAACGCTACTGCTTATGGACACATTGTCTCTGGGGTTTTTTCCTGCCGGTAAACGCTACTGCTCATGGAAACATTGTCCCTGGGGTTTTTTCCTGCCGGTAAACGCTACTACTCATGGAAACATTGTCCCTGGGGTTTTTTCCTGCCAGTAAACGCTGCTGTTCCTGGACACATTGTCCCTGGGGTTTCTTTCTTGCCGGTAAAGGCTAGTATTCCTTCACACATTGTCCCTGATTTTTTTTTTCCTGCCGGTAAACACTACTGCTCCTGGACCCATTGTCCCTGGGGTTTTTTTCCTGCCAGTAAACGATACTGCTCATGGACACTTTATCCTTGGGGTTTTTTTCCTGCCGGTAAGCGCTACTGCTCCTGGACACATTGTCCCTGGGGTTTTTTTTTCTGCCAGTAAACACTAGTGCTCCTGTACACATTGTCCCTGTGGTTTTTTCCTGCCGGTAAACCCTACTGCTCCTGGACACATTGTCTCTGGGGTTTTTTTCCTGCTGATAAACCCTACTGCTCCTGGACACATTGTCCCTGGGGTTTTTTTTCCTGCCGGTAAATGCTACTGCTTCTGGACACATTGTCCCTGGGGGTTTTTTCCTGCCGGTAAACCCTACTGCTCATGGACACATTGTCTCTGGGGTTTTTTTCCTGCTGATAAACCCTACTGCTCCTGGACACATTGTCTCTGGGGTTTTTTTCCTGCTGATAAACCCTACTGCTCCAGGACACATTGTCTCTGGGATTTTTTCCTGATGGTAAATTCTACTACTTCTGGACACATTATCCCTAGGGGTTTTTTCTGCCGGTAAACCCTACTGCTCATGGACACATTGTCCCTGGGGGTTTTTTCCTGCCGGTAAACCCTACTGCTCCCGGACACATTGTCCCTGGGATTTTTTCCTGCTGGTAAACTGTACTGCTAATGAACACATTGTCCCTGGGGTTTTTTTTCTGTCGGTAAACACTACTGCTCATGGACACATTGTCTTTGGGGTTTTTTTTCCCTGCCGGTAAATGCTACTGCTTCTGGACACATTGTCCCTGTCGTTTTTTTCCTGCCTGTAAACACTACTGCTCCTGGGCACATTGTCCCTGGGGTTTTTTTCCTGCCGGTAAACGCTACTGTTCCTGGGCCCATTTTCCCTGGGTTTTTTTCCTGCTGGTAAACGCTACTGCTCTTTGACACATTGTCCCTGGGGTTTTTTTCCTGCTGGTAAACGATACTGCTCCTGGACCCATTGTCCCTGGGGTTTTTTACTTGCTGGTAAAGGCTTCTGCTCTTTGGACCATTGTCCTTGGGTTTTCTTTCCTCCCAGTAAATGCTAATGCTCCTGGACCCATTGTCCCTGGGGTTTTTCTCTTGCTAGTGAATGCTAATGCTCCTTGACCCATTGTCCCTAGGGTTTTTTCCTGCCTGTAAATCTAATGCTTCTGGACCAATTTTCTCTGGGAGGTTTTCTTGCTTGTAAATGCTTCCACGACTAATAGCTTTTAAAAGTGTCTTTGTGTGTATGGACACATAGCATAACATGGAGGGCTGTTTGTAAGCAGTAAAAAAAAAAAAGGCTGCTGCCCTTAAAAGAGACTGCAAAAACTCCCTGTGTGCATGAGGCCTAAATCTACAGTGCGTCTAGAATATTGCTGTTGCCATAAAATTCCTACTTGAGCTTTAATATGTATGTTTGCCCTAAATGCCCCCTTCCCAGCAGCATATGCCCACCTTCCCTTTACTCTCCCCCTGCTCTATTCAGGTGCTGGGAGTAAAAAGAAATTCTCAATACTTCCAGGTACATTTTGTCAGGCTTTAAAGTGTATGTACAGCCGGGTTAAAACAGGGGTGCTCAGCCCGTGGAGCACTCTGATGGGGCCTGCAACCTCAATTGAGGGAAGCAGGGGTCGGCAACCCATTGATTGCGATCTTGGCTTGCCAACTCAGTATCCCAGGGCATCAGAGTGCAGTGAGCCAGCAGAGGGAGCAGGAGCCACATAAGCCGATGATTCCTCTCTACCACCGGCTCCTATCCCAGGTGGAGTGATACTTTATAGCAGCCTTGAGAGCGATGCCAGCAGCAGCTGCAAGAGGAAAAGAACACATATACAACAACACATATACTTGGCATAATAGCTTTTGCAATGGGCATATTAGCACCTATAAAAGGATTAACAACTATTTGGCTGCTTTCACACTGATCCGCGGGTGCAGCACAGTGCACTTGTGGCTTTCCTGTGGGTGAGCTGCACTAAGCCATAACAATATATATGTGACTTTTCTATGAGCAGATACATCAAATTAAATGAAATAAAACCAAAAATTGTAAAAATTATAAACATTATATATAAAAATTATGTCCAAGGTCCCACAGTGTCCAAAAATAAAATCAAAAAATCCCAAAAATAATCCTCACAAGTGAAACACAAAAACTTAAACTTTTTCTTCTTCTTTCATCACCAAAACCTTCTTAATACCCGCACATCCTGATATTCGTGCACCTCAAAAAGGAAAAAAAACTCGACATAGTGTCATACCTTAAATAATAAAACACACGTGCCACTCACTGTGCAGCATGCAAAATAAACGTGTATACTCAAACCAAGTGTCAAAACACCTAAGTGAAATGACAATATGAGTGAAAGCACATTCACATAGGAAAAGCAATGCAATGTGTGAAAACCACTCCACAGATAATACTGCCAGTGTATAACACCACACCCAAAAATATATATATAAAAAGTGATAACCAAAGCCCAGATCACCACTCTCCAACTCTAATAAGGATGGGTAATTACCCTAAAGCAGAAACAGCAGGGCAGATTAACCACTCTGGGTTACACTCTCTTCTCATCAATTTTCTCCAAAGACCAGGGTCACTTCCTCCACTTTTCTCCAGAAAACCAGTCACAATATAAAAGGTATTCTTCTTTATTGGTAACTCACATAAAAATTCCGTGGTAACAGCTCCTCCTCACAAGCAGTGTACACATGGACAGGTTCAGGGAAACATAAACCGCATGTTCCCACTTCCAAGATGGCCGCGATCGCACTTCCGGTCAACGTCGATGCGTATGACGTCACGTGTCCCTGACGCGTTTCATCACTTCCTTTGACTTTTTCAGAAGGGTCTTCTGAAAAAGTCAAAGGAAGTGACGAAACGCGTCAGGGACACGTGACGTCATACGCATCGACGTTGACCAGAAGTGCGATCGCGGCCATCTTGGAAGTGGGAACATGCGGTTTATGTTTCCCTGAACCTGTCCATGTGTACACTGCTTGTGAGGAGGAGCTGTTACCACGGAATTTTTATGTGAGTTACCAATAAAGAAGAATACCTTTTATATTGTGACTGGTTTTCTGGAGAAAAGTGGAGGAAGTGACCCTAGTCTTTGGAGAAAATTGATGAGAGGAGAGTGTAACCCAGAGTGGTTAATCTGCCCTGCTGTTTCTGCTTTAGGGTAATTACCCATCCTTATTAGAGTTGGAGAGTGGTGATCTGGGCTTTGGTTATCACTTTTTATATATATTTTTGGGTGTGGTGTTATACACTGGCAGTATTATCTGTGGAGTGGTTTTCACACATTGCATTGCTTTTCCTATGTGAATGTGCTTTCACTCATATTGTCATTTCACTTAGGTGTTTTGACACTTGGTTTGAGTATACACGTTTATTTTGCATGCTGCACAGTGAGTGGCACGTGTGTTTTATTATTTAAGGTATGACACTATGTCGAGTTTTTTTTCCTTTTTGAGGTGCAGGAATATCAGGATGTGCGGGTATTAAGAAGGTTTTGGTGATGAAAGAAGAAGAAAAAGTTTAAGTTTTTGTGTTTCACTTGTGAGGATTATTTTTGGGATTTTTTGATTTTATTTTTGGACACGGTGGGACCTTGGACATAATTTTTATATATAATTTTTCATATATAATTTTTATAATTTTTATAATTTTTGGTTTTATTTCATTTAATTTGATGTATCTGCTCATAGAAAAGTCACATATATATTGTTAAGCTGGCCTTCAAGGGTGAAGGTAGATCACTTTTCTGGGATATTATAGGTTTAAGTGTTGTGATATAGAAGTATAAGTGCACTAAGCCATAGACTTCTATTATATGCTGCGGGTTTGGTGCGCTTTCTGAAAGTGTGCCAAAACTCCTGAAAGCATGAGTTTTGGTGCACTTTCAAAAAGTGCACCACACCTGCAAGATGTAATAGATGTCTATGACAAAGCACAGCTAACCCGCAGGAAAGCTGCACCCACAGTGTGGGAAAAAAACGCAGCAGATCAGTGTGAAATAGGGAGCTCAGGACAGTAAATACTTGTTTATATTTGAGGTTGGGGGCTGTAAAACCCCATAGTTCATTGTGGCCCACAACTGGTTACCAAATCACTTACATGGCCCACACTCTTCAAAAAGTTGAGCACCCCTGGGTTAAGACTGCCTGCAAGATTTTTTTTTTTTTTGTTCTGTCTGCGTACCATCGGGGAATTGTCCATTTACTACTTGTTCCAGGGATGCAAGAGGAAGAAAAGGAGACACAACAAGAGGAAACCCCCCAAAGTGAGGGGAATTCCCCCCTTAGACGAATGTTACATAGTTTCATAGGCTGAAAAAAGACAAAAGTCCATCCAGTTCAACCATTCCATCCAAATTATTTCCTCTACAGTTAGCAATACACTGGTATAATTTTGTCAGAAAATGTTTGTTTTAAGAACTTTCGATTTTTTTATTGTTAGTGCAATGGAATCAATGTTTGTTTTCTACCAAAGTGATGAGAAAATTCGAAGTAGCAGAATGGAAAATTATATCTTGAACAAATTAATTTCTAACAGTGAATGTGGTTTTCATTTGGGAAAGTCCATTTACTCCAAAATCAAATGTTAAGTACAATCATTTTTTTAAGTACTTTTCAACATCCATCGAGTCATCAAATATACTGATAAGAATTTTTGCACGAACGTTTGTTTAAAAATCTACCAGCTTTTTCTCTTTATCTGGGAATAACTCGAAAAATTTGGATTTCCCTCCACTCCCTTTATCTATGACAATGGTCACCAGGATAAATTGAAGGTGAATTTTTTGGAGACATAGACAGCAATAAAAGCCTGATATAAACACTCCAACCAAAATCTAAACGCTGGAGATTTTCGTTTTCGTTTTGGATGCATTAATTCATTGAAGAATTCTGTTTCGTCATATTCATTATGTTGAACTGATTTGTTTTCGGGATTCATTATGTATATTTGCTGGTCTGGGTGGATTAGAAAAATTTAGCATTTTTTTCGAAAGATTGCTATATATTAGTTTTCGGTTTCGATATTTCAGGTGGATTTGTTATTGATTTATCAAAACAATTTGATATTTTCAGATGTATCTGTATAAATAATGTACAATTCGGCGCATTTTTCAAACCTAAGGATTGCATTAGACTGTGGAACTGAACTGACTGTGACAATTACAAATTTAATTTACAGTGCTGTGAAAAAGTATTTACCCCCTTCCTGATTTTATGTATTTTTAAATAGAAGCTGTCTGACAAAATGAAGCATGCTAAAAGATCTCAAAAAGCAACACATCATGCCGCGATCTAAAGAAATTCAAGGACAGATGAGTAGCAAAGTAATTGGCATGTATCAGTCTGGAAAGGTTTACAAAGCCATTTCTTTTTTTATTATTTAAATATTTATTGATTTTTCAGATTAACAAGTTATACAAGCATATCCTTTATAAAAACATAAACACAGTATCACAAACATTAATCTTTTCATCTTATCCCACCGCGATCCCCCCCCCCCTCCTACCTATGCACCATCAATCTCCCCCCCTCCGACCCTTCCCCCCCTCAACTCTGCAATTTCCTATTCCTTTCTGGAGATCCCAATCACAACAAAGGAAGAAGCAAATAAAACCATCTTGTTCTATGTTAGTCCCCCATAAACTCTAGATTTAACTTTGACTTTTTAAATTCATCCCATTTGTTTCATCCTACATGGTGACTCTCCATCTTATCTTCATTCATATGGTAAAGTTCCTCCAATCTACATATTTGATCCACCCTGTCAACCCAATCTTTTATTTCCTGTCTCCTCCAGAACTTGGGTATCAATCCCTTTGCTGCATTCAAATAATACAATAAACCCGATTTTTTTTATATTTTTGACTGAAAGCTTGGTACTATGAAAAAGGCAAGTCTCTGGGTCTTTTAATACATTAACCTCTGAAATTATTTGACTCAAACTTACTATTTCCCCCAATACTCTTGGATTTTAGGACACTCCCACCATATATGATACATTGTGCCTCTACCTCCACATCCACGCCTACATAGGGTGAATTATCTCCACTTAATCTATGTGCCACACTCGGTGTGATATAACATCTTTCCAAACACTTATAATTAATTTCTACCTCCTGCATATTTACATTTCCATGAATTATTCTATATATTTTCCTCTGTTTTTCCCCATCCAATATTATTCCTATATACCTTTCCCATTTTTCTATAAATGGAGGCCTTATATCAATGTTTATTTCAGTGATAATCCTATATATTTTAGAAGTTCCGTGTTTCCCATCTCCCAATGTGTCGAACAAATGCTCAAAAGGATTCCAATCCTCTCTTATTCTTAAAGGTTTTAGAAGCTTCTCTATAAAGTGTTTCAATTGAAAATAACGCCACTCATCCATTTTCGTGAAAACTTCTCCCTTTTTTCCAGTTCCTTAAGTGTTTCTATTTCCTCCCCCACCATTATATCCCTTAATTGTGCATCTTCCTTCTTTATCCACTTCCCTGTGATACCTTCTTTACCCGGGGGGGAAAAACTCTGTGGAGCCTAAGGGCATTAATAATGACTTAAATTCCCATCTCATCTGTGCATGTAAAACATCCCACACTCTTAAAACATTTAATGTGAACAAACTTGTGCTATCTACTAATCCTCGGTATTGTGGAGGTAACCATACGATTCTACTTGGTGCTACTTAGTGTATTTTCAATTTTAACCCAGCTTTTTCCCTTTTGCATTATGTGTCCAGTCAAAAATTCTCGCCATTATTACCGAGCTATAATATCTTTTCAATTCTGGTACTCCCAGTCCACCTTTCTCTTTATTTCTGCTTAAAATTTCATAGCTTATTCTCGGTTTTTTAATTCCTCCAAATAAATCTTGGTAACATTTTTTAATTGTTCTAAAATATACTTCTGGTAGTTTAATTGGTATCATTTGAAATTTATATACAATTTTTGGAACAATCACCATTTTTATCAAATTTATACGACCTATCCATGATGGGGTACCCCCTCCTAATTTCCTTAGTTCATCCTTAATCTCATTTAACAATGGGATGTAATTCAATTTATACAAATTCTTGGAGGATACAGTTAGTTTTATTCCTAGATATTTTAGTTCTTTTTCTCGCCAAATGAAGAGAAATTCCTCCTGTAATCTATTTTTCTCACTATTTGGAAGATTTATATTTAAAATCGCTGTTTTTGTTGGATTGATTTTTAAGTTTGATATCTCCCCATACTCTTTCAATGCTCTCATTAAATTTGGCAATGTTATCCTTGGGTTTCCCACATAGAACAGCATATCATCTGCATAAGCTGCCACCTTATGCTCTGTATCTCCTATCCAGATTCCTTTTATATCTATATTATTCCTTATTGTAGCTAATAGGGATTCTAATGACAAGACATATAAAAGTGGAGACAGAGGACAACCATGTCTTGTTCCGTTTTGCATCCAGAAATACTCTGATAATACCCCGTTGACCATGATTGCTGCAGAGGGTTGACTATATAATTTCCTTATCCATTCTCTCATTCTTCCCACAACCCTCCCCCCCCCCCTTGGCTTACTTTAAGCCTTGGAATCTGAAGAGGGAAAATCCTACCCATGATTCCTTGTTTGAGATGAAACTCACAGCATGACCACCTCCCCTTCTCCTGGACAGATATCATTCCTGGCTTGAAGGGGGTCATTAACTGAGTCTCCACGGATCGCCAACCTGCTCTATCCCCCGTGTCCCCATTACTCCCCCCCATAGATCTAATTGGGGGATAGAGACCCATGAGGGACAACGGGAGTCTGACGTATTCCAGCGAGATCCCGGGAAAGAGGAAGGGAAAGGAGAGCGATAAAAAAAACTAAAAAAAAAAAACACACCACTCCGAATCCCTCTCCTCTCTCCCATGATCTCCCCTGTACCACGTCATCCTAAGACTTCCTCCCAGATGTCTGTTGCCACACACCCAAATACTGTTTACCCCTCTCTCTAACCGCTTCTGACCATCCCTCAATATTCACTTTCTGTAAATCTAATTTTTCACAAAAGTCACTATAATCTTCAGGGAATCTCAGCCTTGCCGACCTTCCATCTTTCCACCCAACTAGGCATGCTGGGAAACCCCAATTATATAGAACTTTTTTCTCTCATATGATTTTGCAATGGTTTCAATGCTCTTCTCCTTGTCAGTATATATGGGGAAATGTCAGGAAAAATTTGTATAACTGTTTCTTCAAATTTTATTTCAGTAAAGTCCGGCAATCCTTTCCATATCCGATCCCTATCTCCAATGTCCTGAAACCTAGCAATCACGTCTCTGGGACTTTCTACTGGAATTCCCTTTGGCCGTCTGACCATGTATAGTCTTTCCATATTTAAGTGGTCTGTATCTGATTTTCCCAGTATTGGATTGCAAATCTTTTCCAGTTTACCCAATAAGTCCTCTTCCTGCTCTTTTTCTTCTGGTAGGCCTCAAAACCTTAGATTATTCCTTCTATTACGATTCTCCTGGTCCTCCATTTTATATAATAATTCTCTCTGTTCTATCCGCCTTTCTTCTACTTGCATTTCCAGCTTCTTAATTTGTTGTGTATTTTCCTCTGTTCTTTTCTCTATTTCTTCCATTCGAGTTAATACAGGTGAAACTCGAAAAATTAGAATATTGTGCAAAAGTTCATTTATTTCAGTAATGCAACTTAAAAGGTGAAAATAATATATGAGAGAGACTCATTTCATGCAAAGCAAGATAGTGCAAGCCATGATTTGTCATAATTGTGATGATTATGGCTTACAGCTCATGAAAACCCCAAATCCACAATCTCAGAAAATTAGAATATTACATGCAATCAATAAAACAAGGATTGTACATAGAACAATATCGGATCTCTGAAAAGTATAAGCATGCATATGTACTCAGTACTTGGTTTGGGCCCCTTTTGCAGCAATTACTGCCTCAATGCGGCGTAGCATGGAAGCTATCAGGCTGTGGCTCTGCTGAGGTGTTATGGAAGACTAGGATGCTTCAATAGCGGCCTTCGGCTCTTCTGCATTGTTCGGTCTCATGTCTCTCATCTTTCTCTTGGCAATGCCCCTTAGATTCTCTATAGGGTTCAGGTCAGGAGAGTTTGCTGGCCAATCAAGCACAGTAATCCCATGGTCATTGAACCAGGTTTTGGTGCTTTTGGCAGTGTGGGCAGGTGCCAAGTCCTGCTGGAAAATGAAGTCAGAATCCCCATAAAGCTCATCTGTGGAAGGAAGCATGAAGTGCTCCAAAATCCCCTGGTAGACGGCTGCGTTGACCCTGGACTTAATGAAGCACAGTGGACCAACACCAGCAGATGACATGGCTCCCCAAATCAACACAGACTGTGGAAACTTCACACTGGACTTCAAGCATCTTGCAGTGTGTGCCTCTCCATTGTTCCTCCATACTCTGGGTCCTTGGTTTCCAAATGACATGCAAAAGTTGCTCTCATCAGAAAAGTGGACTTTGGACCACTGAGCAACAGACCAGGTCTGTTTTTCTTTAGCCCAGGTAAGACGCTTCTGACGTTTTGTTGTTCAGGAGTTGCTTGACAAGATGAATACGACATTTGAAGCCCATGTCCAGGATCCGTCTGTGTGTGGTGGCTCTTGATGCACTGACTTCAGCCTCAGTCCACTCCTTGTGAAAGTCCCCAACACTTTTGAATGATGTGCTTGGATACATCACTTTGGGAACATACAACTTCTTTTGCAATTACCTTTTGAGGCTTTCCCTCCTTATGGAGGGTGTCAATGATGGTTTTCTGCACAACTGTCAGGTCAGCAGTCTTTCCCATGATTGTGATTCCTACTGAACCAGACTGAGAGACCATTTAAAGGCTCAGGAACCCTTTGCAGGTGTTATGGCTTAATTAGCTGATTAGAGTGGAACACTTTGAGCTGAGAATATTGCACCTTTTCACAATATTCAAATTTTCTGAGATTGTGGATTTGGGGTTTTCATGAGCTGTAAGCCATAATCATCACAATTATGACAAATCACGGCTTGAACTATCTTGCTTTGTATGTAATGAGTCTATCTCATATATTAGTTTCACCTTTTAAGTTGCATTACTGAAATAAATTAACTTTTGCACAATATTCTAATTTTTCGAGTTTCACCTGTATATGACCCAAATCACTTCAAAGATTCCCAATCTCCTTCTTCACTACCATCTCCATTTTTGCAAACATTTCTACCAGATCTTTTTTTAAGAGAGCTGAGGACATTTCCTGTTCCTCCTCTCTTTGTTCTCCTGTGCTCTCCATACTCAGGCTTTCTTTAGTTTGGGTCTCTTTCAAATTACCAAATGCCAACCTGGAATATTCACCACTGATACTAATAGAGCTTTCACATTGGTTCTCCTGGGTTTGCGACTCTGTTTTGGAACCACCCCCTTTAGTCGATCTACTTCTCATTTTTTCTTGGGAGTTTACTTCTTTATTTTTCTTTTTTCTTTCTCTCCCCTTCTCCTCCTTCCCACTTCCTCCTCCTTCTCCCTCCTTCTTTTCCTTATCCTCTTAACCTTCAGGTTTTTACCCACTGCGACCCTTAAGAGTCCTCTTTACCTTTCCCCCACAGCAGAATCACTATACAGTCTCTTTTACTCCTTAATTGATATTATAGTCTACTGTATAGAACTTAGCATGGATCTGCTATATAGGATTTGACATGAGTCTGCTGTATAGGACTTGGCGTGGGTCTACTGTATAGGACTTGGTGCGAGTTTGCTGTATTCGACTTGACATGGATCTGCTCTATAGGACTTGGTACGAATCGGCTTAATAGGATTTGGTGTAGATCTGCTATATAGGACTTGCTACCAGTCTGCTGTATAAGACTTAGCATGGGTCTGCTGTATAGGACTGGCGTGGATCTGCTGCATATAACTGGCATGGGTCTGCTGTGTAGGACTGGTGCGAGTCTGCTATATAGTGCTTGACATGGGTAAGCTGTATATGACTTGGTGCAAGTCTGCTGTATAGGATTTGGTATTATCTGCTGCTTAGAGCTTGGTGCGAGACTGCTGTATAGGACTTGGTGTGGGTCTGCAGTATAGGACCCAGCGTGGCTCTGCTCATAAGATGCTATAGCATTGCTTCCCATGGAATAATACTTTTTAACCGGCCATAAGAAATTCCACCTCTCTGGCAAGACTTCTCAGAGTTGAGGATTCCCTCTGTGGGCACAGCACCACGGCTGGCTTGCACTGTATGTACATAACAATCTCCAACCTGTCTTCCTGTACCCACCGACATGGACACAGGGTGGATTTATTGGGTATCAAGTGCTAGACTTTGACTAACAACAGTCATTGAGGCATAGTTCATATAAAAATGTCCAGTGTGCTGGAGAATGTCTGTAAAATACCTTTGAGAAATAATACTATGGAGGGTCTTCACCTACAGTTTTGTGTGTGTGTGTTATCACAACAGGTGGAAGACGTGCTATGTCTAGGGACTGACCTTAGATTCCCAGGCTTCGGACCCACTGCTGCTCCCCATTTCTACCTCTGTCCTGTGTCAACAGCTCCTCCGATACTCCGACAGTATCCAGGCAGCTACAGGTTCTTCCATGCTCTCCGGGTCCTCGCCTCATCTCTCTCCTTCCTCTTCCACCTCCCTTCTCACTCCGGCTCCAGACTTATGTGGGACCAGTCACACACTCCGCTCCCACACAGCACCGCGCTGCACCAAGGCTCCGGTCCGGAAGACACCCGGACCCCGTGCCTTCTCAATAGGGACCGAGGTAGGCTTTCTCCAGGATTAGGGCATTGCTCTCTCGTGCTGGCAGGCTGGCGTCCGTAACTTCCCAGTCATGCTGCTACGGCGTCATGCTGCGGCTCCTACCCCTCTTATCTGCATCTAACAGGTGTACAAAGCCATTTCTAAGGCTTTCAGAATCCAGCAAATCACGGTGAAAGCCATTATCCACAAATGGAGAAAATTTGGAACAGTGGCTTACCTTACCAGGAGTGGCCAGCCTACCAAAATTACTCCAAGAGCACACCGATGACTCATCCAGGAGGTCATAAAAACCCATAACATCTAAAGAACTGCAGGCCTCACTTGCCTCAGTTAAAGCGGAGCTCCTCCCAAAAGGGGAAGTTCTGCTTTAAAGACCCCCGCTCCCTATTAAGGATTGGCACCTTTGGGGAGCCGGTAACCGAAATTGACAGGTACCCACTCCCACTTGCATTGCCTAGGCGATCGGAAGCAGAAGTTGTCCTCCCCCTCCCTGTAGTCTTCTGGGACATGTGACAGATCCCAGAAAACTATGGGGCCATTCAGGAAGTGCAGCACTTCTCACGCATGATCAATTGGCACCCGGTTGTGAAGCTGCAAGCTTTCACAGCCGAGTGCCCACACTGAAGATGCTGGCACCTGGAACATCAGACAGCTGGTGAAACGGGCTGTGGGGAGGACACCGCGGGATCGTGGGACAGGTAAGTGGCTGTTTTTTAAGTCAGCAGCTACAGTTTTGTAGTTGACTTTTATTTTTTTTTTTTTACAGTGTAAGTGGAATCCCGCTTTAAGGTCAGTGTTCATGATTCAACAATAAGAAAGGGCAAAAATGGCATCCATGGTGAAAGGCACTGCTGACCAAAAAGAAAGCAAAGGTTTTTCTTCACATTTGCCACCAAAAACATCTTGATTATCTCCAAGACTTTTGGGCAAATATTCTCTGAACTGATAAGACTAAAAGTTGAACTTTTTTGAAAGCTTGCGTCCCCTTTACATGTGGCGTAAAACAAACACAGCATTTCATAAAAAGAACATCATACCAACAGTCAAACATGGTGGTGATGGTCTAGGCCTGCTTCAGGACCTGGACAATGTGCCATAATTGATGGAACCATGAATTCTGCGCTCTACCAGAAAATCCTAAAGGAAAATGTCTGGCCATCAGTTCGTGGCCTTTAAGCACACCAATTTTCCAAGGGTGAGAGCTGCTCTCCAAGACTTAGAGTGGGAGGGAATATTGGCATAGATGAACACAACACAGAAATCGGAGTTCTTCAAAAGGACTGTATGTGAACACAATGCAAAATATATTCCCATGGGCAACAAGTTTAAAAGGCTAAAAATCAAACCTATGTGGCTTACGGCCAAAGTTAAAAATCGTTATCGTTTAAACATCACAAAGAATATAACAGAATATGCAAAAAGGAAATAAAGGGCGCAAAAATTGATAACGAATGACCGATTGCAAAAGATAGCAAGACCAACCCCAAAAAATTCTTCAAATATATTAATAGTAAAAAGGTTTGGTCCGAGCATGTAGGCCCTTTACAAAATAATCTAGAGTGGATGACTGGGGACAAAGAGAAGGCAAATTTATTTAATACCTTCTTCAGCTCTGTGTATACAAAGGAGCATGGGGGAGCTCTTGTCCATAATGGGCATGGTATTGACACAGCTCCAGATGATCCATATTGGCTCACAATTGATATGATCCAAAAATATTTAGACAGAATAAAGGTGAAAAAAGCACCTGCATCGGAAGGCATACACCCACGGGTCCTTAAAGAATTGAGCTCTGTCATTGCAAAGCCATTGTTTCTCATTTTTAGGGACTCTTTAATGACTGGCATAGTACGACTGGATTGGCGTAAGGCCAATGTGGTGCCAATATTTAAAAAGAGGTCAAAATCTTTACCAAGTAATTATAGACCTGTTAGTTTAACTTCTATAGTTGGGAAGATACTGGAGAGTTTAATAAAAGACCGCATAGATGAGTTCTTGCTGGAAAAAAAATATTTTAAGCAACAGACAACATGGATTCATGAAAGACAGAAGTTGTCAAACAAATCTGATTACTTTTTATGAGGAGGTGAGCAAAACCTTGGACAGAGGGGTGGCAGTGAATGTGGTATACTTGGATTTTGCAAAAGCGTTTGACACAGTTCCCCACACATGGCTAATGTGTAAGGTAAAGTCTAAGGGCTTGGAAAAATCTGTATGTAAATGGATAGATAACTGGCTAAAAGATTGTATTCAGAGAGTAGTGGTTAATGATTCATACTCTGAATGGTCTAGGGTTGTCAGTAGTGTACCCCAGGGTTCAGTGTTGGGACCCTTACTTTTTAACATATTTATAAATGATATAGGGTCTGAGATTATTAATCCCATTTCAATCTTTGCAGATGACACCAAGCTGTGCAGTGGAATAACGTCCTTACAGGATGTCTTCAATTTATAAGCCGACCTCAATGCACTGTTTAATTGGGTAACTATGTGGCAAATGAGGTTTAATGTTGATAAATGTAAGGTTATGCACGTGGGGGCTAAGAATATGTATGAATCATACATACTAGGGGGGGAACAACTGGGATAATCAATGGATCAATGGTGGAGAAGGATCTGGGAGTTCTGGTAGATCACAAGCTTAATAATGGCATGCAATGCCAAGCTGCGGTTTCTAAAGTGAGCAAAATCCTCTCTTGTATGAACAGAGGTATAGACTCCAGAGAGAGATATCATATTACCCCTGTACAAATCATTAGAAATACCTCATCTGGAATATGCAGTTCAGTTTTGGGCACCAATTCACAAAAAGAACATTGGGGAACTGGAGAAAATACAGAGAAGGGCAACCAACTGATAAGAGGCATGGAGGAGCTCAGCTATTTATTTATGTATTTCAGATACTTATATAGCGCCGTCAATTTACACAGCGCTTTAAATATATATATTGTACATTCACATCAGTCCCTAACCCTCAAGGAGTGTACAATCTAAAGTCCCTAACTCATATTCATACATACACATACTATGGACAATTTAGACAGGAGCCAATTAACCTACCAGCATGTCTTTGGAGTGTGGGAGGAAACCAGAATACCCGGAGGAAACCCATGCAGTCACAGGGAGAACATGCAAACACCAGGCAGGTGGTGCCGGGGTTGGGATTCAAACCAATGACCTTAGTACTGCCAGGCGGAAGTGCTAACCATTTAGCCACTGTGCTGCCCTCACTATGAGGAAAGATTGGAGGAACTGAATGTATTCTCTCTTGAGAAGAGGAGATTAAGGGGGGGATATGATCAACATGTACAAATACATCAGTGGTTCATATAGTGAACTCGGTGTAGAGCTATTCATCCTGAGGACATCACAGAGGACAAGGGGGCACTCTTTACGTCTGGAGGAAAGGAAGTTTAATCTCCAAACACGGAAAGGTTTCTTCACAGTGCGAGCTGTGAAAATGTGGAATAGACTCCCTCAAGAGTTGGTTCTGGCCAGCTCAGTGGATTGCTTTAAAAAAGGCCTGGATTCTTTCTTAGATACACAGAATATAACTGGATACTAACATTTATAGGTAAAGTTGATCCAGGGAATATCCGATTGCCTCTCAGGGGATCAGGAAGTAATTTTTTTCCCAGCAGGAGCAAATTGGATCATGTTTTGCGGGTTTTTTTTGCCTTCCTCTGGATCAACTGTGGGTATAGGATTATAACTTTTTTTTTTCTATGGTTGAACTGGATGGACGTTTGTCTTTTTTCAGCCAGACTAACTATGTAACTTAAATACGACTGAAATGCTGTTGCATGACCTTAAACATGCCATTCATGCTCAAAAAAACCTCCAATGTGGCTGTATTAAAACAATTCTGCGAAGAGTGGGCCAAAATTCCTCCACAGCGATGTGAAAGACTCATGGTCAGTTGTCACAAATGCTTAGTTGCAGTTGTTGCCGCCAAGGGTGGCACAACCAGTTATTAAGTTTAGGGGCAGTTACTTTCTCACATAGGGCCAGCCAGGTTTGGACAGCTTTTGTTTCCCCTTAATAAATGAAATCATTTAAAAATTTTGTATTTTCTCTGGTTATCTTGTGTAATCAAATTTGTTTTCTGATCTGAATCATTTAAATGTGACAAATATGCAAAAAAAATAAATCAGGAAGGGGGCAAATATTGTTTCACGACACTGTAAATCACAAATTTGCTTGAATTCGAATTATCGAATTCATTTGTACATTGAATTAATTTCCCCATGGGCCTGAACTACTAACGCATCATGTGACGTCATCTGAATGAAACAAATGCATTAGTTAATTTCATTATAATTATTCATTCATTACTATGTCCATTCGAAGATTCATACACATCTGAATCTTCAAAAATCTGAAAATCAATTCATTATGAAACAAAACGCACATAGAGACATATTTTTAAGTGGAGCTCCACCCAAAAGGGAAAGTTACGCTTTAAGCCTTTATCCCCCTGCTCCCCATTAAGGATTGGCACCTTTGGGGACCTGGTACCCGAATTTGACAGGTACCTGCTTCTGCTGCGATCGCCTAGCTGATCGGAAGCGGAGGTTTTCCTCCCCCAATCCCTCCCTGTACTCTTCTGGGACATGTGACAGGTCCCAGAAGACTACAGGTAATTCACAAAGCTCAGCGCTTCTCGCGCATGCGCAGTGGGCACCTGGCTGTGAAGCTGCAAGCTCTTACAGCCGGGTGCCCACACTGAAGATGCCAGCGCCAGGGAGAGAAGACGGCCAGAGAAATCAGTGGTGGTGAAGACACCGTGGGACCGAGGGACAGGTAAGTGGCTGTATTTTAAAAGTCAGCAGCTACAGTTTTTGTAGCTGCTGACTTTTGTTTTTTTATAGGTGGAACTCCGCTGTAAGGAACTGGCAAGTGAGGGTGGGTAAAGAACCCTTAGCCCTGTGTACTTCCAACTGGATCAGTTTGAAGCTTGCACAGAGCTTCTTCTCTTATTTCCCATTAGTAAAATGTGTAGCAATTAGGTAAAGGTTAGGTGAGTTTATGTGGAGTGGGATGTACCTAACAACTAGGGTTGCCACCTCATCCCTTAAAAACCAAATGCATATTAATTACACAGGTTCTGAGGCTAATTTATTGCAAATAGGGCACTAGGTGAGTTTAATTACCATCTTAATCAGCCACAGAACTTGTGTAATTAATATGTGTTCAGTTTTAAAGGGGTGAGGTGGCAACCCTACTAACAACACCTGTATGGGCAAAGCTTTGAACACCAAAATTCCACTTGTAGGGTAATAGGCTACTATATAGGAGGACATATAATTAACTTTGCATACATTAATAATTCTTTACCTATGTTGTATTAAGCCTACACAGACTTTTGAAGTACTTGCAGTGGCTAGTAAAATTTGCTTTGTGCTGTGAGGCGTGCCTACTTAGGTAAATATAAAGGGCTCATAATTCAAGCTGTTGGCTAGCCTAAACATTTCTTGTTGAGACTAGAGATCAGAGCTAGCTACCTATGCACTGGGTGGCCCGTCTTCTCCATACCAGGATGCACAATTGTGGGGGAACATCCAACATCTACAGCAAAAATATAGACTTGATTGAATTTAGGCTTTATTATAACATTACATACAACCGGTCCATGGGAAGAAGCAACAATTTGAGTTTTGTGAACACTTACAGCCCTAAGGAAAACAACTGCTTATGGTATTTATTTCCTGCCTGCTTTACATTTAAATGTCATTTAAAAGGGCCAGCTCACAAAAGGATATATTAACTATAGGTGGTTTCTGGAGTTGGATAAGCCTACATAGACCCAGGTTAATAGGTAGTCAATATCCCACATCTCTCTTAGCTAATTATTCCATCTTCAACAAAATGGGGCTTTCAAGGTGCCAAAAAAAAGTCTCAATACTTCTAATTAGCAAACATTAATGGAAAAATGCATACGCAGCTGTAGCTGTTAGTTTGCACAACACCATTTCACAATGTACTCATTATACAGTACAACAATGGTGGAAGACCAGCTAAGCAGTTGACGTCATTGAGAGACATTCATCTTCTTCAGGAGAATGGTTGGTGACCAATAAGATAAAATACAATAGCAACCAGGGGCGGACTGAAAACTCATAGGACCCCCGGGCAATAGGGGATAATGAGGCCCCTGTGTCCTTGCCCAAACTCAAAAAAGCCTATGAAAAATGTACCAGGGGCATCTCATGGGGCCCCCTACTAACCCAGGGCCCTCAGGCAGTGCCTGTGTTTCCAAATGGTCAGTCCGCCCCTGGTAGCAACAATGTAGAAGATCAGTTAAGCAGTAGACTCAGTGTTTCATTGATAGGCTTTCAACTTCTACAGGAGCAATGGTTGGTGACCAATACATTCAATATAAATATGGCACTCCCCATTTTCAGCCAATATGTTTTGTGTGGCCCCCAGATCAGCAAACAAGCCACTCAAGGGGGAACCACTGGAAGGATACCACACAAGCACCATGATTCTACTGTAAGAGAGGAGGATAGATATCAACTTAAAATACAGACACGGACAATACACCATGTGCACCAACCCCAATCTTGGGTCACAAGACCCCAACCAGGTTAGATCAGTCCAGACTTCAAATATATTACCCAATTAATCTACTTAATATGCCAGATTTGTATATTCTCCCTTCCACAAACAGATCTTTTGGCTGTTGCCTAGCCCCTGAACAGGAAGGAGTGGAACCTGGGGGGCTGAGTCTGTTCATTGTTTTCTTTGTGTCTTAAGATGGCCATATATAGTTAGAATCTGCTGGTTCAGCAGGGACCAGACAAGATTTGAGCTATCTATGGGCAGGCTGATTGTACCCAAGTCCATCCATCAATCAACTTGGGTAAAACCAGCATGTCAGAATAAGAAAGAAAGTGTGTTACTGGCTGGATCACCAATTGAAATATAGATAAAATATTAAAACAAAAACTAATGCAGCCACCACATTTAATGATTGGTGGCTGTTTATGTATAGTCAGTTTATATAGTATTATAAGGATGATTATGATGGAAATGTTTTAGATGGAAATACGGCATGGTATTTCAAATTACATCATGACCTTCGTGGAAAATTAGGTGATTGGTAGTCCGATTTTCTCATAGGCTTTAATCGTGCTGAAAAATCTTTTTTTCTACGTTGCAGTGTTTCATAACGCAACAAATGAAATGTCCCAAACATCCAAAATAATTCAGATAATTTGTGAACCTGTCAAATATTATACAAATGCACACAATTAAGAAGTCTGGCAAAGGCAGATGTCCCATCAGGAAGCAAAAATTTGAAGTTGAATTTTCTAGGATTTTTAAAAATCTACAAAATCATAGTGAGCAATCTTCAAAAATATTTGTCTAACAAATGACAAAAAAAATAAGTGTGTGTTCAAGAAAACAGAAACCACAAAATTGTTAATTAAATTAACATATAATAAAAATAATTATAAATGCGATGTAGTACATAGTTAACATATAATTATTTTTAATTAAACCATATCTGAAGCCAGATAGTGCTATAGTTTGTTTTTTCCTGCCTGTGCCTTGTTGAGGAGATAACTATTCAATTCCTGTTCTAGAGTCACAACAGGAAGTTACAAAAAAACCCCATCTTAAAAGTGGTATTAAACCCAAAAAACAAAAATGTAATATATTGTAGCTTGTGAATCATTAAATGTGGTGGCTGCATTAGTTTTTGTTTTAATATTTTATCTATATTTCAATTGCTGGCCAGGAACATACTTTCTGTCTTTGGGCGTCTGCATTCTGGAAAAAGTCGTAAAGCAGACACCTTTGGACAGTGGCATTGTCAGTCTTGGGGGACAATAGTGTTAGACAAGTATATTTAGATGGACTTGACTAACAAATTAAAGCTGAACACCAGCTATCACTTTATAAGCCATTATAGCAACAGTTTTTTTTTCCTTTTGGGATAAATGTTTTACATAAATTAATAAATGATGGCCATTGAAAGCTCTCCTATCAGTGGTAAATGGTTTGTCTCAACCCTCTAACTACTACTTTGTCTGGACAGCATGGTCTGGTAAAAAAAGATGAAAAATAACAGACCTACTGGCTTGATCACCAGGTGAGAATAAAGGGAAAAAAAGCCAACACAAAAACTAATGTAGCCATCATATCTAAGAATTGGTAAGCTGCAGTTTTCATACATTACCACTTTGTCATGTGAACTGGTGTCCCCACTGAAAAAAGTCACCTCTCACCATGAGTTTTGGTGACAACTGTAAAATTTTGGATTTCTCAACACTTTTTTGTTAGAGACAATGAGTACCGCCACAATAGAATGTTTGGTCCCACCAGTGGCGATATAGACAACTATAAAAACTTGACAGAGGTTCTAACTCTTCCTTGCTTTATCCCAAACTAAAAATAAGAATAGTTTTGGCTTAGATACATTTTAATAACAAATCATTTTAATTAATAATTATACAAGAGTATATTTGGGTGTGGCCTGACAGTTTTCCAGTCCTACAGAAATCTTTAAACACCAAACTGGAGTCATAGATCAGAGAACACTGGTATGTCTGTAGACCTTCCAGGATGCCCAAGCCTATCAGGGTAAGAATCAGATGGTTGGGTTGGATATTCCTGGAAGATCACTGTAGTTTTCTTCAGTGATAATGCACTGTGCACCTCCTACCCTCTCCATAGGCCCAGACATGAATATCCACTCAATTTCCAACATGCATGTTTGTACAATGATAATTTGCAGTAGTGATTGGTCAATATGGATAGCTAATTATTGTGGCCACATTTACATTTATGCATCTAAAAGATGTCACTACCCTTTAGCATAACAACTGTCCATACTGAAGACTAAGCAGTCCACATCTGCAGGTTCAAAGTTACAGGTTGGGGCCATTGCTGTGAGTTCTGAATAGAGAAAACTGGTTGGAATCTGGCTAATCTAGTTTCAAGCAGTTTTGTGTCTTGTTTTGGGTAGTATCCTGTGGTGGAGAGTCAACATGGAGGGGGGTGGAAGGAGGGTCAGGTAACAATGAATCAAAGTGATATAGTTATTGTGCATTGAGGCTCTCTGGTTCTTGGCCCCCTGCTGTGGCAGAAGAAGTGTCTATTACCAGCTGAGCCCCCCTGTTGTATCCTGCACAAGGCAATCAACTCCTCCAAAGACAGGTGGAAAGAGCTACTCAACCAGAGCTACTTCAAGCAACATGAATCCACTGATGGTATCTAGAAGACTATTTGATGCTCAAGTGCTTCTTCCAGCAAGGTGCTACAAAACAATGTGTTGCACTCAAAACACTTTTGCATCTCATTTTAACACTAAGCTCCCTGCAAACATCGAAATACACATATATGTGCCCACTTGTCTGCCAAAGTGTTTACGTTCTGACCAGCCACTTTTGTGATTCATACATCTCTGTCAATAATACACAAGGAGGTTGACTCCCCTTTCTCAGTTACAGTTAATGGAGACAGCAGTATCACCTACCCATCCCCAGGCTGCTAAATGGAAAATGAAGGAGCAGAAACACACTGAATAATCATTGGTTTTGCTCACTCTGTTCCCTCCTGCCTGCAGGCTTCCTGATCGAACAAATGCATAGCCATAAAGCCTTGATTGGCTCCCTGTGCTGTCTTTCCCTCTCTGTCTTTTGCTGAGATTTGGAATCAATTTCAGGTTTTTAATGCTGTGTGTTCCCATTAGGTAGACTCACCCTCTAATTGTCCTGATCACCAATGTTCCTGGAAAATGAAAGTGAAGGTAATCCAAAATTTTGCGTTTTCAGCAGAACGGGAAAAGATGGGAAATTTTCCAATGGGGACACTTGTTACCGTGACACCATTGGAAAGTTAAGTTACTTCCTGTTGAGTGTACCGGACAGGAAGTGAAGAAAATTCTTCCTAATGAGAGACAGATCCCATAAAAAAAATTCCCCATCCCCACTTCTATCCAAACTGAAAGAAACAATTTGGGCTTTAGGTATACTTTAATCATTTTAAACAAAGACCCAACTGAATTAAATGGCATCTTTTTATACCTGCCTGAAGTTCAGTCCTTATGAAATCCTAGGGCTTGGGCACTCAGTACACTGGTTTGAGTTTACCACCAACCACCCCAGCTTTTGTTCGACTCCAAAGACAAGGGGCAATCAATCTTCAGCATCATCATTGACATCTCTAGTGTATATTAAGCCATCTAAAAGCACTATTTCAGCTTAAGCCATTACAGAGTATACAGATTTATATAAAACACTTTAACATATTTAATTAATTAGTATATTTTTTACTCCATAACTGTGATCATGACTTGAACATGTTCTCTTCTAACTCAATAGTCACCCCCCACTTTGCTTAATTATTTAAAGCAATGCTTGAATCCGTCACATCTGTCTTCCAAATATTAAGATCAACACCGTGTGGTAAAATGACAGGACCACAATAAAGAAAATATTGTTACAAAAGTCTGCAGGGGATAGGATTATATAGCCTTTCAAATGTCTTTGTAGCACAACTCTAGAAGTGATAACATGATTAAGGCCACTTAACATGCCTTAATAAGTTTAGTTGACCTCCATTAACAAAGAAAACCTGTTAATAATCTATTTTACCCCCTCTTGGTTAGTGTGAGCCAGGAGAAGCCATGATCATGGTCTTCACAGATAGCAAAAACCAAAGCCAATTATCCTACCCTTATCTTCCCCCCCACTATCCAGGTGACCCAAGAAAGAAAGCTGAACAAATAATGGCACAGAGCAGGGCTCTTGTCAAGATTGGCTCTTGTTATCAGGTCCTAATAAGATTTTCCATGTCTAGCCCTGGGCTTTCAACATCTAAAGACAACAAATGGGAGCTGGAGACTCCATGCCAATTGGAATATGTGATCACTACCTGAACATAGTACAAAATGATGGACACATAAATATTTGGAATTTTGGACTAATGCTTACAAGCAGGTAGAAACACTATAAGTGCACTCTACTTCTGCATATACCCTTGGCTCAACTAATTAGAGGAAGGATGGGTATATTATGGTTTTTCCCAGCCAAACATTTTCCTTAAATCTTTGCTCTGCAGCCTCTATAATGAAAAACAAGCATGCTTAGGTAATCCCCATGTTGGTCAGTCTCCCATGCAGCATAGGACTCCAGCATGAAAGCAAAGAGATGCTGCATATTCCATTTTATTTGTTCCCTTGATGAGGGCTATCTACATCTACAAGTACTTAGACACACTTGGAAAATATGTGTAATCGTAATAACAAGAGAAATGATTTCCAAATTTGCATCACATACAGCTGATCCAAAGTTAATTTACTCCACCAGGCAAGCCAGTTTACTTAGGAACTGCAGTGTCTTTTCCAACCCTTACTTGGTCACTTTATGTGTATTATTTATTTATATCAGGTACTTATATAGCGCTGTCAATTTACATATATATTGTACATTCACATCAGTCCCTAACCCTCAAAGGGTGTACAATGTAAAGTCCCTAACTTACATTCATACATAAACACACTAGGGCCAATTTTAGACAGGAGCCAATTAACCTACCAGCATGTCTTTGGAGTGTGGGAGGAAACCGGAGTACCCAGAGGAAACCCATGCAGTCACAGGGAGAACATGCAAACTCCAAGCAGGTGGTGCCATGGTCAGGATTCAAACCAGCGACCCTAGTACTGCCAGGTGGAAGTGCTAACCATTTAGCCACTGTGCTGCCCATGTAAAGCCCTTATTATCCCTTCTGCCCATGTTCCTTTCACAGTGTCAGCCCCCTGCCCCATTTGAGGTCACCAACAGAACGGGAAAACAGACTTTAATAAGTCCAAATTAGCACAACTCTGTCATAGAAACATGGCCCATCATTAATATAAAACATCCTACCTCTCTGTCTATTCCCTACCACCAGAGATGGGTGAGGGACTCATAATGTTGGTGAGAACTGTAACATGGAACAAGGGGTAAGGAGAAGTGAACTGGAAAGGTCTTCAAAAGGACCTTTTTACATTTTCACTTGATACCAGCAAGCCACCATTAGGATTTGATCACTAAATGTTATATGTATGCTCAGGTCTTCAAACAATAATGTTTAGTAGTGAATTATAGAGGCAAGTATGCCACTACCTAGTGTCTATGGCTATATTTACATATTTACCACTGTGAGACCTCTCTCCAACAAGCATAGCTGCTATCTTGAGAAAACAAAAAAAGGACTGGGTAAAAAATACCAGCTAGCTTAGAATATTAGTGGAGTTTTTTCCCCACTGGTTTGTGGGTTAAATCCTGGAGCCATGGTTTTCTTGAACATTCCAAAAATATATTACTATGTTAATAGGCTTTCACTGAAGCTAGCACTACATTGTGTGCCTATAAATGGTTGGGGCATCATAGTGGAAGCTCCTTCAGGGCAGAGACTGATTTGTGTGTTTTAATGAAAAGTAATACTATAAAAGTGTCAGTATTAAATAAAACCGTAACATAACTATCTGACTTTCTGTTGCACACCTGCCTTTTGTCTATTATCTATAGTGTGGATAATGATGATGTTATTGACATTAGCAGGTTGATGTGAGTTTTTCATATGCCTATTTTGGCACAGGTCAGAGCTCCCCTGCCTCATTATCCACACTCAATAGCTTTATAACCTCTAATGTTTAGGAAATGTTTAGACTGATGACTTAGAATTTAGGAGCTGTAGTGTGTAAAACAGAGCTGCTGAATATTCATATGCCTCTGTGGAGTCTGTATTCCTATGTATATGTGAAATCATGTACAAGCCAGACAAATTACACTTCAGGTTTGTTGGCTTGCTAATAGTTCTAGGCTGGGGGTCCTAAACATCCATACCTGATCATAACCCCTAAATACAAGTTACATTTTTTCCTACTTGTTAGTTCCATGTTTTTGCTTCAACTTAGCCCTGTTCATGGTCATTGGAGAGCCTTTTTTGTTTTATTGGCCCAATCACCCCACCTGGAAGGCTAATTAGCATAAGTTAGGGGAAGGCGGGGCCTCTTGCCTAGTCAAGTGTAGGGGTAGCCCCCATAATGAATTAAATTGCAACCAGTTGACCTACAGTACAGTCAACCTCCAGAGACCTCCAGCTTAAGACCACAGTTCACCAGTGGAGACTTTCTGGAAATAAGGTTAGATATCCTTATTTTTCTGCTAGCATCAATACCTTTATGGGACTTTTACTAATCTACAGGTGAAGATTCCCCCAAAGGGGCAAGTGAAGATCTACTGTATGGGACTCTAAGCATCAGATTGACCAGCTGCTCCTTCTCTGCAACTTTTGAGTATGTTTGGTGGATCTACAAGCAATCAGTAGACTCAACTCCAGCAAACTCCTGAACTTAGACGTGTAGACTTCATTGCCAAGGTTCTTCTCATAATGTACAACCAACAGAACTTCCAAGGTTTTGGCCACAACGCGGGACTGATGCAGGATCCCAATTACCAGTATAACATGGGCGGCTACGCTGGGCTCGGGCAACCAAACAACAACCAGAGCTTTTACTCTTTCCCCACAGTCAAGTCAGATTATGTAGACCTCGGTTTCCAGGGTGTGGGCGACTATTCGGCACAGGCGTTGCCCTGGAACCAACTGGCACAGATGGATTCGATCATCCAGATGATTATCGGTGACGACCAACAGGGAAGAGAGCTGATGTCCATCGCAGGAGAAGTGAAGAGGAACCCGAAGAATGAAATTGATCCGGAGCCTGTGATAAAAGAATTAAACCAAACCGCTACACTCAACACGCAGCCACCCAATTCCATGGGCGCACCCTACTATGCCCCGGCTTGGAACGGAGGCACCTACTGGCCAAGCCCGACCACCAACATGGTCAACAAGCCCCAAGCCAGCGTGAAACCCATTCCGGCCCAGCAGTATGTCGAGAACCAGAACTCCGCGGAAAAAAGTGGAATCTCCAGCGTGGCTAAAAGCAAACGTAGTGGTTCAACAAGCCCAGTCCACATTGTGCAGAAGAAGGTCACGCCCCGGAGGATTCCCTACAAGGGCATTTTGGAATACTTCAGCGACCTTGAGGAGGTAAGTGCCCGATATCTCTCCAGGTCTGCGGTGTGTTCACTTCCATATTTCTAATATCTCTTATAAAGCACAAATAGAAGTCTATTTGCTACTTTGTATTCCAGCGTCTGAAAATATGAACCTACATGTTTAGGTGACATTTTTTTTGAGACCCAGGAATTCATAGATTTAGCAGAATCCACCTCGAACTGAAGTCTTGTAGGCTGCAGGGAATCCCTCATTTTTGGGGATTCGGTTTTGTTTGGGGTGGATTTTTCTATCTTAGACAATATTATCCAAGGTTGTCCAGGAGACTTCCTGTGGACCACAACTCCTGGGATTTATAGAAGGAACAAATATTCAGCCTAGCTAGAGAAGTGTAAAATACTTGAATCAAAGTTTGCTGTGCTCCACAAGTTGTCTTAAGTGATCGCATCTTTTTTGATGTTTATGCCTTTATAGATTATATAATTACATCCAACAATAAGCTAATGATTTTATATAAATTTTTGTTTTGAACTTTTGCTATATTTAACCTTGTAGATATTCCTGCTTTGGCAGACTATAGCCACCCTATTGTACTTTTAGGCTCCTGATCCTGTGTATAACAGACTCAGTGCTGTACTGAACTCCTAATCTTGTAGACTGAATTCAGCTGACAACATTTGTATGTGCATTTGTTTGAATTCACTTTATAATGAGCCTCTGAATTGAAATTCCATGAATCCATTTTGTGTTGACTGAAGCATTCTATCATAGGGCAAGTATCATTGTTTTTACTTTTTTTTTAATCCTTAATAAGGTTTATAGATGAACTTTACCTTATGGGTACTATACAATCATGCTGTATCAGGAAAACCTCACAATGAGAACTTTATGGGTAGTCTACAGTTTTTCTAAAGAGTTTCACTAATGTTGCCTAAAAAATCTCATTTTGAGCTTTTGAACCCAAAAAACCCAGGAAATTCTGTTGTTTAATTAACAATTGTTAATGTATATTTTGATTTATCTAGTTGGACAGTCTGTGTGGTCATAAGCTACTTGGAGTTTATTATGCTTAAATTGTGATATGTTGACTCCATGACTTGAGCAGTAGTAGGAGGCAAGTTCAAAACTAACTGATGCCTGAACTAGACTTCCAGCAACAATAGTAAGTCCGTCAACAGTAAGTGTATTCAAACATAGATCTATACTCGGACAAAAAAAAAATGGGACAGGCTCAATGGACCACTTTATCTTTATTTGACTGTCGTTCTTTGTTTGATGGCACCCCATATTAAACAATGCTTCTGTTTTTAATTTCCTATGCAGTTTTTTAGTCAGAAGCCATCCTTGCTATTCTAGCCCCTAACATTTTGTTAACATGCCTCCATCTTTTTGTACGCTTATGTTGTTGATGGCCTTCTACTTGGCTTGGATTCCCTTTATTAAAATGTTTCCATCTAAACACCTGATTTTCTTATACTAACATAACACCATCCTATTTTGAGCCCCCTGACTTTATTTTCTTGTGTTTCACTGAGCACTTGATTGTGTTATATTAAAGTAACATTTACGTAAAAAGACCCATTTATAAATAAACTGTTTTTGCAGGTGTTCACAACGTCATTAGCTCCTGAGATCGTTGTCCTCTGCTCTCAGAGCTAAAGTTGTTCATTGTACAGCATCCCATGCTATGATCAATATTTCTGTTTATAGAGGTCATCACATAAAACTGCACCTGAATCTACCAATATAATGCTTAGTCAGGTGTGGCTCATATTACCCTCAGGTTAGAATGTTAAAGCTGAAAATTACATTTTCATTTTGTTCATAACGGGACAAGTTAATTGTCCTTTCTGCAGCCTGCATTCCCAAAACATGGATTCTAAAAAATGTTTGACTTTTTTACTTCCTTTGCTGATTGCTGTGCCCATCTTATGTGTGGTCGTCTTCAGTATTTTGTTTTGTTAATATACAGTTTGTTTGCTTCATCTATTCTAAATAGTTTTCAATTTTGTAACTTGCTTTTATAACTTTACGCAGGAAGTAACAACAACTGCTGAGATGGAACAATTTGCACGAGATTTGAAACACAAGCGGATCACTCTGGGCTTCACACAAGCAGACGTGGGTTATGCCCTAGGACTTTTTTTTGGTAAGGTTTCCTATAAATAATTCTAGAAGACCCTGCCAGAGAGCATTGTTTGAGTCTGTTTGAAACTGAAACCTTCTCTTTTTTTTTTTTTTTTTTTTTTTTTTTTTCCCCCTATTCTCTTCTCTCGCATAGGTAAAACATTTAGTCAGACGACCGTCTGCCGATTTGAGTCTCTACAGCTAAGCTTTAAAAACATGTGCAAGCTGAAACCGCTACTACGCAGGTGGCAACATGAAGTGGAGACAAACGACAAGATACATGAGGTAACTACATCATCAATGGGTTAAGAAAAGGTCTTTTTATCACAATGTGGAAGAGTAAAGTTATCCAAAACTGATATTTTAGCATTTGGTCGAGTCTGGTAGATGAACTCGGCTGGCAAGATCCCCCTTTTTTTTTTTTTTTTTTTTTTTATTTAAAGACTCTTGAGCAGTGCCAAGCTTGGCTGAACCTACAAATGGTGTAAATGGTAAATTAATGGGTAATAATGGAAAATGGCAGCGATTTAGCATGCCTGATAGTTATTCTCTTATGCCCCTGTGTGGCAGCCATACTGGCGTTCCACAAACATGAGAACCCTACTCTGAGGAAGAGGCAAGTCCTCGAAACGCGTCAGAATTTTGGATGTCTAAACTCCCTATTGCACACTGTTACTCAGCGCGGTGTTGACCCAGCTGTTCTTTTATGGTGTGCCTTGACTATATTGTCGTTTGTGAGTACAACACCTACTTTATTTTTTATTAGACATTTTTTATGGTAATGCCTACTCGCCCTAGTGGCCTGTGCGCCCTCTTTGTTCTTTCCCAATTCAGTATATTTGGATTCCCCCGGTCCATTTGAGGGCAGCAAGGTGTGCATGTTCCAGGACATTCTTAATGTGGTTGTAGCCTGCATCGAGTCCATCCCCAAGCGCAGGAGCATTTGTGTTTCATGAGAAGCCTACTGGTTCCAGTGCATTTCAGCATCGCCAAGACAACCCAACATGTCATCCCCAACTCGGTCAATGAGTAAATGAGACATATGTAGTGGCAATCCCATGCCTTTTCTCTATAGAAAAGAAGAAAATCTGTGTGTGATAGCAAACACCCATGAACCACTTTTAAGTGCCAATTGCAGAATACTTATGCACCATCATTCCGCTTTTGCAAGGAACGCTGGAGTTTGAACAGCCACTCCTATTTTACTAAGCTCTTGCATAGTTGGTGCAGGTTTTAGAATGTGGAAAGGAGGATCCAATACGCATCCATAACACTCTTCTCTTTGACTCCTTAGCTACTCAGTCGGGGACAAATTTCACCTCAAACTCAGAAGCGAAAGCATCGAACCAGCATTGAGAACAATGTCAAACGCATTTTGGAGAATTATTTCGTGCACTGCTCAAAGCCTGGTGCACAAGAGATAGCCCATATTGCCAGGGAGCTGAAGATGGATAAGGATGTAAGTATACTTAGTTTAATTATTCTACTGTTGTATGTTGATCTAACTATGGCATCACAACTCTTATGCTTTTACCATACCTTACCAATGTCAAAAACATTGAGGGGTTAAATACCTCCTTTATCCTATCCAAAATGAAACTAAAGTTTTGTATTAGTTCTACTTTGAGCTCTGCTGAGTTGTTTCAGCTCTAAGGGCTGTTCAATATTTAGGCTATTGTCATAGCATCAGAGGAGGATAGAGCTGGTGGGAGGGGTATTAGTCTTGCTATTGATGATATTAATGATGATAAATTTAATCCAAAGTCACATTTTTTAATCCAATAGTGTTCTTTAAAGCTGGATATGGTACAGACCTGGATTTTGAGCAAGTAAAATGAACCATGGCAGAAGGCACTGGGACTGAATATATGTTCACATTTGCTATAAAGAGGAAGGTGTTCTATAAAACCGATCTCCTGTTATAGTTCCCAACTCTTTCCTGTCCAGCTTGGAGTTTTATGTATACTTCTGCACATTAGAATGCCCCCCTCCTGGTGCATCATCTGTAATATGCAATTGACCAAATAACAGTGGGATCCTCATAATGGCTGAGGCAGGCTAGGGAACTCAAGCACAGGAATTCTACCACTGACATCCCTGTGAGATATCTGTAACCATTTTTGGTGTATATTCCCCCTTAAAAGCTTATTTTACAGTTTGGTTTTTTTTCTCATCTCCAAAAAATTTTACCAAGTTGCCTATGCGTCAAACTATTAGAATCATTATTATAGATCCTTTTATTTTAACATTTAACTTTTTAACCATGTGTTCATCTGTTCACAGGTAATCCGAGTCTGGTTTTGTAACCGCCGGCAGAAAGGAAAACGGCAGGTGCACCCCTACCTAAGGGAAAATGGCAGAGCAGCTTACAATGTTGTCCAATCCCTCTCACCTTCAAACGCGGGGCCTTTTGCCATGCCGCAGGTGATGGCAACTCAAGGTTTTGCCCCAACATCCCTGGGCTCCAATCCTGCACTTTACGCACCCACTTTTCTTAAATCCGAGGTCTACCCCCAGGGCATGCCTCATGGAATGGCCATAGCGAATCATGCCACTTAAAACTCATTCATAGCAAAGATTACCATTTTTCTGTTTCATGTTCTTAAGAAATGGGGAGGCAGGGTTGGGGGTAGGCAAAAAATATCACTGCTGGTAAATCTTTAATTTTGGTTCATGTTGGTCATATTCTTACCTAAAGATAAAATGAGTTCAGATTGAGAATGATTATCGTCCACTCTGCATGGATTGCTGTTACTAGTTTTTAAGTTTGATTAATACAGCGTACATCTGAAACATTTTCAAAATCTTACCTTTTAGTGCATTAGGGTTCCATCAAACCTTCCAATCTATTCTTCAGGGGTACTGTCATACGAGCATTTTCAGAGGGGCAATGCAAAAGAGCAATATTGGTGACTAACGGTTTCTGAGCTTGATTAATTCAGCATTTTGATTGATTGCTAAATTCTCCATATCATTATTATCCTATCCTCCATTTTTTGCCATCCTTAAACCAATACAATGCAAAAATTCTGCCAAACCAGATACTATACCACCGGTGCTGGTATATACCCAGAAATACTTCCTCTGTGCCCCTCTTTAATTTTGTTTCACTTAAAATACAAGAACTTGATTTAATGGCACTGACTGCTGTCTTCCTGTTAAGTGAAAGTGCCCCTACTGGACAGTTGGAGAGTAGAATGGCAGTAGGACTGGCTTAATCATGAAGACAGGAGAGCTGGGCTCCAGTTATAAAGTGAAACTATATCAAAGAGGGACACAGAGGAGGGCAAAGTATTTATGGACAACAAAATATATTAAATATCTAGTATCTGGTCATATTAAATTACCACATAGTTTATATATAGTATCCAGTAAC
The DNA here is from genome assembly GCF_062004578.1 of Staurois parvus. Taxonomy (NCBI): domain Eukaryota; kingdom Metazoa; phylum Chordata; class Amphibia; order Anura; family Ranidae; genus Staurois; species Staurois parvus. Next base: position 11,820,230 of record NW_028317950.1, on the reverse strand, counting down.
ATCTTGTGGTTTTGGCAGCTTTTTTGGATTGTAGACACATTTCTGGTTTTGGGATAGACCTTTGATGCTGTCTGTTATGACTGTATCCCTTGAAAAGCCAAAAAATCAGGTCATTGACTAACAATCCAGCAACAGCACATGCTAACTTCTATTCTGACGTTAGGGGGCACTGTGGTATCTTGCAGTTTGTGAGCGTGGCATAAGGTAGACTGGAGTTAGCCCCTGACCCACTCTTCCCCACCCCACCATACCCCACCCTAACCCCTACCATGTCCATTGTATGTTTTACACTCACTAACTCACTGTTGCCCCCTTCTGTTCAGTAAAAAGTTGGCTTTGTGAAACACCACATTGTAGATGCTGTTTCTGAGCCAACATTAAGGGGCCATTTCTGGCAGCTATTTCTCAGGCAGATACATTATTCATGAAAAAGCAGCTGGGACCTAGGCTACATTCCTTTAAATATAGTTTAGGCATATAAAATGGCTACCATAATGTTGAGGCATCAGGTCTACGTAACCCACTAAATTTGTTACCTTAACAGGGTTTCCTAACTCTTCCCCCAAATTTACATTCTAATGGGTTAATGTCTGTCATGTTTGTTTATTTTACTTTAGCTAGATCAGACTCTAAAATAAGTTAATTAAAATTATTTGACCTAAAGTCAAGAATAGTCACTTTTAGATGTTTTTATGTGCAAACTGCCTTCTCAATCAGCTAAGCTGGTAACTTAATGTCCCCAAGTCACTTTAATCCTTATTGTACTAAAGCGTTTGTTCATTTCGGCTCCTCATTTACCCTGGGGCAAGGAAATGTACTAGTTCAAAACTTCTTGTTGAAATTATTGGGCAAATATCAATACACTAGGGGGCCCAGGGCTGTTTTACTGATTTTTTTTTTTTTTTTTTTTTAATATGCCTTGGAAACTCCAAAGGTGAGATCTTTCTGCCATAATTCCCAACTACCATTTCCATTAATCTAGGAGTTTGAACTGTTCCCTTCCATTGGGAGATAATGTCTAAAATCTAATTTGTAAGCAGCAGCGTGGGTTTTCTATTAGCTAGTTTACAGAAATGAAGGCATTGAAGCCCCATTGATGGCCTAAATTTTGTCCAATTTAGCATTCAAACTGTCAGTGATCTTGCAAGCACTACCCATCCTGACAAAAGTTGATTTACAAATCGACTGAGCCAGGTGGAAAATTTATCAACCGAACAGTGGCTGTGTCCTATCGGATGTGGCCACTGTTTGGTAGCACAAACAGCCGCAGGACCTGCAGCTGCCTGGATACAATGGCCATCCAGAATTGATATCGAATCAAGTGCTTTTTTTTTTTTTTTTTTTTCTCTTGTGTCTCAAAGGCTGAACAACCAAAATTCAAACAGTCTATGCCCCCCCCCAGCCTTAGTTTCCCCAGTTCAGAAGTATTCATTCAACAATTGCCAAAGTACTGTTTTTAAGTTGCATATCCTTCCCTGCTCATAATTTTTCTTTTCATGCAAATTATGAGTAAATGCATTTTACCATTTCATAAATTTGGAACCCTCCATACTTAGCCCAGTCTTGGGTCATTTTAAAACATTTAATTTTACAGCTGGTTTGCTTTCAGTTATTACAGAAACCAGTTCTTTTTTTCTTGATGTGTTTCATCTGAAATGTTTGGGTGTGCTGTATACATCATACGCCTGCAACCTAAAAAAACCTACAAAAAAAAATCTATATGGGATTGCTTTTTTATACTTTTTTTTTTTTTTTTTTTTTTTTTTACTTATTTCCCTTGTCATGGGATACTCCCTTGAAGAAGCTCTATTAATACACTGGAATCTGAAGCAAGAGCTCCCACGGAGAAGGAAATAGACAATTTTTCAGGATAAAAAGTATATAAATATAGAACAAAGCTAGGGAATAAAACCATGTTTAGTAAGAGTTACAAGAGTTAAAAATATATCTAAAGTCAAAAGGATAAGATATAGAAACCCTAGTCAAGATTATTTTTTGCTGTCCGTGTCTCTTTGGGCAGATTTTCTACCAATTCCTGTCTCAGATACAACCTGACATGTGAGAACTCTAAAGCTAGCTATACATTATTTGATTTTCTCTCAGTCAACCCCCAGCAATGAGAGAAAATCAATTGATTTCCCCAGCCATGGTAAACGGTGTGGATTGAGGAATCTCTACTGCTGGCTATTGTATTCAGTACTCACAACATCCACTGCGAACTATATTTAGTGATGCTGCCAAACAGTGACTGCATCTGGTAGGATGTAGTTGCTGTTTGGTAGTATCAGTTGAATTTTAAATTGCCCTTTATCAAGCAAGGTGGCACTTGCAGGGCCAGCCATGGCTTGAATTTTGACATTCAGCAGGGATTGGCCGAAATTCAAGCCATCTATGGCTAGATTTAGGTGGTTGTCATTGGAACAGATGTTACAAGCCAAAGATTTTACTAATATTCCTGTTCTGGTGAGAATTTGTAACATTTCAGGTTTCTCTTCACCATCTGTCCATCTCTTCAATGGACAATACATTAATGAACAATGAATCTCACCAGTGAGACACAGCAACAAAGACCTGACAGGGATTATCTCTACTCAATCTACCTTAAACAAAAGAAAAAATGTTTTGGCTTGAGATACACTTTAAGCCATCTGAAGGTGGCAACACTCCTTTCAAGTTTAGATTCAAGTTGCTTTGTAACAAGACTGTTAGTACTGTTATGGGGTTTTCTGTATATCATCCTGGGAAATCCATCCTACTTAATGAATCAATACTAACAAATTGTCATATTGTGACCTGATATACACACAGAAATAAAACAAAGCATATGCATTGATATATTTGTGTGTGTGTGTGTGTTGGGAGGGAGGGAGGGGGGGGGGGTAATTGGGAGGGAGGGGGAGGAATTGGGGGGGAGGGAGGGGGGGGAAACCTGGGGGGTGGGAAGCGTTTGCAAAATTTCATATTGTTGCGTTAAAAAAAGTCATAACTGTGAATAACACCTGAGTTGCTGGACCTTATGTGATGAGATAATGTCATGTGTATCCCTTAACATTTAGAGGACCAACTTTATCCTCACAAGATGGTATATTAAACGCAGAAATAAAACTTGATAAAATCCATATTCATTGCAGTTATTTTGTGTGTTTGTTTGTTCTTTCACTAAAATGGCTGGGCTTGTTACAAAGGGAAACCATTACCCCTATTTTGCTGAATAGTCACTTCATCCTTTGCCAAGAGCCTCATCACCTGACCTGGCCACTGCTGTCTACAACAGTTCGCTTTCATCCACACTTGACTCACTTGCTCCTCTAACTACACGGAGTATCACGCCCCGACCATTACAACCGTGGCAGACTGACGGCACCAGAAATCTTAAGAGACATAGCCATGCACTGTAATGATTGTGGTGTAAAACCAAATCCCAGCAAGCATTCATCCTATATAAAGCTGCCTTCAAATACAAATCCTCCCTTCCTGCTGCCAAACAATCCACTCTTGTCACTCTTACCTTGTCATCCAGTCCTCATCCTCTCTTCTTTTAACTCTCTACTTTCTCCACCCCCACCCAGTAACTCACTGCTCATGAGATTGCCAATCATTTGCAAAACAAGATTGATGCAATTTGTGGGGGTATCTCCACTGCACAGATATCTATCCCACTTAGCATACCCTATACAAAACCACCCTCAACACTTTCCTCTTTTGACCTTGCTACTACCAAAGAGGCCACTAAGTTTTCTCAGAAGCCCACCTTTTATCCTATGCTGCCTTGCATCTTTAAGCTCTACTGACACCTTCCCCTCCTCTAAAGCATGTGCTGATCACCCCCATACTTAAAAGCCCTCACTGGACCCCACAAACCTGAACAACTTAGGACCCATCTCCCGCTCCTGTTTACCTCTAAACATTTAGAACACAATCGTCTGACCTATCTTGCTAACAACAACCTCACTGACCGCAAACTTCTTGACCCCCTTACAGTCTGGCTTTCACTTACTACACTCCATTGAAACTGCCCTACTAAAATGCACTAATGATTTACTAACTGCTAAAACCAGTAGCCACTACTCCGTACTTTTACTACTAGATCTTGCTGTGGCTTTTGATACTGTTGACCATCAACTCCACTCTCTTGGCATTTGAGACTCTGTTCTCTCCTGGTTCTCCTACCTATCTCAGTGCTCCTTCAGTGTTACCTATAACTCTTCTCTCTTCTCCACTTCCTTTTGTTTCAAGTACCATCTCTATGTTGATGACACATAAAACTATCTCTACACCTCACTCCTTTAGTCACCTCTCACATTACTAACTGACATCTGACGTGGATATCCCACCACTTCCTCAAACTCAATCTTTCTATAACTGAGCTCACAATATTCCTTCCAGCCTATGCCCCCTTCCTGACTTCTCCATCAAGATCATGCTAGGGGGCTAGATGTAATCCTAGACTCCCATCTGTCCTTTCAGCCCCAAATCCAATCGCTGTCCAAATCTTGTAGACGTCACGTCCATAACATCTCCAAAATATGCCCCTTTTTAACCATTAAAGTCCCAAAGCCCAAATAACCTGATTTGGTATACTTTCTTATGGTGGTAATGGAAGGGGGAGGTTTTTACTGCTGGGAAGATTTGCCCTCACTTCCTGCCCCAGATATTCAACAAAATGAGAGAGAAATCTCTCCGAAGTGACAAATATCATCAGAACAGCTGTTAAGTAAAATCTTAGAATTGTGTGAACAAGCACAGGACAAAGAGTGAATTTTCCAAACAGGGATACAGGTTGTATCCCTTCCACAATTTATTCAAAACTGGAAATCACATTTTGCCTTTAGATATATTTTAATTATAAAATTAAATAACAATATTCATTAGAGGTTTCAACTGGATGTGGTCTCTCAAAGTGGTTATTTGACCACTACCTACAAAAACTTTTAAAAGTTGATTGATAAAGAATTTTCATAGCCATTTGCCCAGTGAAAGTTCATGTACATTTGATCTGTGGGACTGGGGCAAAAACAAATATAAATAGGCTACATCCTGAATGCTAAAAAAAAAAAACAATTAGTTTCTGAAATATTAATCAGTTGGAACCTCTATGACTCAACCCCTTCAATGATTGCAACTCTTCTTAGGAACAAGAAGAAGGAACACTAAAGAAGGCATTCGTATAGCTGCTCCAAATATCTGGTACAAAATTTCCAATGTGAAGGGTTTTAAGGTGGCCTAAGGCCCATAGAGCAGGCACCTGGTGGTGTACCCACTCTTAGCATATCTTCCAAAAACTCAATGATCCCCAATATATAGATGCTCTGTAAAGGGAATTATCTACCACAGCTTCTGCTATCAATCCATGAAACAACTCCTGCCGCTTGCCAATTTTTCTACTGCTCACTAGATGAAAAGAGCTGCTTTGCTTGCCAGTGATAGGATGCAAAGGTGGAAGGAGATTGTCCATGGTAACTATTGTCCATATTTGCATCACAGAGCACCTTGGTGATTTGTGGGAGCTCAGCAATTAAGATGAAAGCGCAAACAGTAGTCTGGAATTGTCTGCTCTATGCAACTGGGGTCAGTTTAGAATATAAACCAAAGATTTGATCAAAACTTTCAAATTGTCTCAAGGTCTATGATATTTAGTAATCTAGAAGTCCCCAATCCAAAATCCAGATGTGAAAACAAACAAAAAAAGATTATATACTCATCCAAGATTTGTACTATTAGTATATATTTGAAATCAAAGGGCTGGTAGTGAAAGTACATGAACAATGGTTGTCCCCAATGAAATATTTATCTGGCTACAATCTCTGTGTAAGTGGGAGGTCACTGTGAATCACATTGTGCACAAAATATCCTCCTTTGAACTACACAGTATTATCCATATGGGGTCTTAACCAACTGTACTTTTGAGAGGCACAAGCTTATGATACAGTAGATATCCATTTCTAAAGATGACCCAAAGATATTTTAATTTAATATGCTGAACAGTTGTGGCCAAGTTAAGAAGACTTTATGCTAAATGTTTACAATAGATGGCATTTATTGGCACTCTTTGGGAGGAGCAAGTGAGACCTATGGAGTTTGGTTTGTTTTTATATTTACATGTTTTTGTCGAATTATAGTTGTTCATGTACTTTGACTACCAGCTCTTTGATTTAGAATATATACTAATAGTACAGAAAAACCAACAAATCTTGGTTGAGTCCATAACTAATCTTTTTTGTTTGTTTTCACAAACCACAGATTTACCTTCTATTTCTTGGTGCAAGACTGGATGGTTGGCTTGAAGGTCCACTTCCCCCTCCTCATTTATTAGCAGGACCATTTATTTTTCCAGTGCCCAACAAATCAGTGTATAGTAAAGGGATGCCTTACCTTAAAATAACTACATAAAGTTTTGTAAAGGTCAGTTCACCCAAAATTAATATCTCATTGTTTTGCCATCTTCTTTCAGCTATACTTTCAACCCCCTCTTCTCTACCCCATCCAGCACACACATTTTTTTTTCTTTCAATCCTTCTACAAATTATCAAATCATATAAACACAGCAAAGTAAAACATGGAAGTCACCATTTCACCACATACAGAAAAAAGAACTTCTTCAAAATACATAATCACAACTCATAACAAGCCAACATAAAAAGTCGTGTAAAATGCCAAAGTAAAATGGCTGTCTATAGTACACAAAATTGTCAACAAACACATTCTACCTAGTCAACTGCCATTATTGAAGACCCATTCAAGGAATAATTCTCTAGCCATCCCATTCTGAAGAAGGTTATACCTTGGGTTGACATGGCACAATGTAATTTGTACTCTAAGTCTAGGTCAAGATGCACATCTGGCTTGTGCCCAACACTCACAATAACCAGTATTCTCCTCCTAGGTCAAGATGCACCTCTGGCTTGGGCTACAACACCCAAAATAACCAATGTCCTTCCACAATCCAGTCCCATAAACATACAAGTGTCTAGTGCTTAGACTATGGTTAGGCCCCTTGTCCAGAAACGAGCAGCCAGTGGGAGCTGGCACTAATGCCTTTTATAATGCTCACATCAGACTCATCTTTCTGACTGCAGACATCTGTTCCAACAAAACGTTAATAGTTTCAGTGGTCTACAAACATTAGGGTTGTCTTACAGATATCTTTTCCCTTTGGCAATACATAGATTTTTAGCAGAGTATCTTTTCTGTGATGCTAAAGCTGGCCATAAACATATAGATTTTGATCCCTCCATCAATGCTAACAGCACATGGGAGTCACAAGGCCTAAGAAAAAAATTATTTCTTTACACAAGAAAGGTGAAGGCTACAAGAAGAGCAGCAAAGCTTTACTTATCAGTGAGAATACTGTAGCAAAAGTGATACAAAATTTTAACAAAGACATCCAGGCCTCCACAGGAGCGTGTTCTGATGAGAAGAGTTGAAAAAAATTGGCATGCAAGTTCACTACAGTTAGATAAAGAAGTAGAAAGCCAAACTGGGGTGATTGTTTCCCGTGACACAATACGTACACTGGAGAGGAATGACATGCATGGGTGTCATCCACAAAGAAAGCCTCATCTAAAGCCCATGCACAAAAAAGCCCGCCTAGAATTTGCCAGGGCCCATGCTGAAAAAGAAAGGACACTACTGTGACTCTGTACTCCGGAGTGATGAGACCAAGATAAATGTTTTTGGAACTGATGGCTTCAAAACTGTATGGCATCGCAAAGGTGAGGAGTACAAAGAAAAATGCATTGTGCCTACAGTGAAATATGGTGGTGGCCGTGTCCTTCTGTGGAACTGCATGAATGCTGCTGGTGTCAGGGGGCTGCATTTCATTGATGGTATCATGAATTCACAGATGTACTGCTCTACATTGAAAGAGAAGCTGCTACCATCACTCCATGCCCTTGGCCATCATGCACTTTTCCAACATGACAATGATCCAAAACACACATCTAAGGCCACTGTCGCATTTATGAAGGAGAACAGGGTGAAAGTGATTCAATGGCCAAGTATGTCTCCTGATCTGATACCAATCGAACACCTATGGGAAATTCTGAAGAGACAAGTTGAGCATCACTCTCCATCCAGCATGCAGACTCTAAAAGAAGTCGTTCTTAAAGAATGGAAAAAGATCCATGTTGCAATATGTCGCCAACTTCATTCTGTGCCTAGAATACTTGGTGCTGGCCTTACAAATCATGGAGATCTTACAAAATACTAGATGGAGTAGTTTTTGTTGTGGGGTGTATTCATTTTTGCATCAGCTAATTTGAGTAAAACTGAAGATTTCGTAATCTAAATTATATTATTAACCTTACTTTCATGTAATGAGCTGAACAAATGTTCTATAACACTCAGTTTTGTCAAAATTTTGAAAATTGTTTTTGTGTTCAATGAGACATTGATTTAAATCTTAGTTTTCAAAAGGGGTGTACTCATTTATGCTGAGCACTGTAGATGAAATACAACTGATATAGAGTATATTCAAATCATAAGCACAGATATAGTGTGTTGGTAAAATAAACTTGTAGAACTGCCGATAAGTAGACTCCAATGGAACTTAAAATAAAACTAAAATAAAAGAAAAAAAAACATTTAGCTGAGTGTTCCAGGTTATCATCATCGGGGACGAACATTCATATATTCATAACATTCAATAGTTTTCTGAACAGGTATATCTTTATATCCAAAAGGGGAGTGAATAATAAATAATAGATAAAAAGGAAAAATTTAATTGACAATAATTGAGGTAGGGAGATTAGGAGGGGGAAGGGGAAGTAGGGGAGAGTGTGATAGATAAAGAACAGTTACCAATTAAGTCTTCTATCTAATAATTCAGATTGAAGAACACGTGTTGTTGGTACCCCCCCCCATCAGCTTTTTGTACTCCTGAGAATATGCAAAGTCCATCCAATAGTACCACGTTTTTCAACATTTTTCATCTCAGTGATATAATCCATTTGGTGGATCTCTGCAATTTTGGATAACCATAGTTGAACAGTAAGGGGTGATGCTCTGATCTTGTCTTCAGAGTAGTAGAACACACTAGCTACATTAACTAGGTGAATCAATAGACATTGTAATGTTTCCTAGATACCTGGTTCAAGTAAAAGCAAAAAAGTGTCTGGATAATTCCCAAGGTCAATATTGGTCAATTTATGTGTAATCACACTTACTTGGCTTCAGAAAGGTCTTAATTTAGAGCAGGACCAAAAAATATGTAGAAGAATCCTTATATGTTGTTTAAACCTCCAATAAAGGTTAAATACTTGATGGTGGAATTTTTGTAGGAGTGTGAGCACTTACGTAAGATCATAAGCCTGATTCTTTGAGAAGAGACTAAAAAAAAAACCCTGTCAGTGGTCTGATCAGCAGAGGTGCTTCTTATATTAGGTACAGTGCAGTGATGTCATAAGGTCTAGCTAGATAGCTAGGAGCCTTCTAGCCGGATCAGATGGCATCATCACACTGCACCCATTATCAGTATTATCACTCTGAACTGGGGAAGTGACAATTTAAAGGCAGAAAGAGTGTTTTTTGGTGAAATAAACAAACTCCATGTTCATTAAACCAGATGACCTATTCTTAGACAATACAATAGGCACCCCTGCTGATCGGGCCACAGGTGGGTTTTTTTCAATCTCCTCTCAAACTCACCGATTTCAAATGCCCGCCTGAAAACCTTGCAGAGGGCTCAGGTATGGGACCTCAGTAGCTTCGAAAGTGACCATCCTGCGCAGTGATCGCTTTTTCTCCACCCGCATACTTGAAAGGTTGCACATTCCCACCCACTAGGAAGACTGTAACCTCAACAATTGCAAGTAATTTTTCTGGTTTCTTCTTTTTTTCAATTGCTGAACTGCATTTGAGTAAATTCACCTCACCAATTAACTACACTATAAGGACTCTCCTGCCTCTCTCTTTTCTTTTCCAGAGGACACCCTTAGACATACCAGAGACCAGTCTCTGATCTGGCTAGTGATCTGTCGAACCCCTCAAACATTTATTGACCACCACATCCTAGATCAGGGTTTCTCAACTAGGGTTCCTCCAGAGGTTGCTAAGGATTCCTTGAGCAATGCGCAATATCCAACTCTCAGATAAGTTCCCACTGACACCATTAATATATTTAGGTATATATAAGAGGGTATTTCTTCTCAATGACCACAAGTGTAAAGAACATTCTTCCCACTGATCATCACACAAATGTATCATGAGCTGTAGATACATTAATTTTTAGCAGGGGTTCCCCGAGACTAAAAAGTCATTTCAAAGGGTTCCTCTGTGTTGAAAAGGTTGAGAAAGGCTGTTTTAGATCCTACAATTGTGCCCTATTGTTCTGGGTTGAATTGGAAGTATAAAGCGTTTTCCTTTTTTTGAAAGATCAGGGGAGTGTGTGTTTCTGAAGGGTTAATAAAAGTAAATAGGCTTGTGGTACTGAGTATCACAATATCCCTTTTTCTATGCATAACTGTTTGAAGGGAGTGGGCACTGAATGCTTTTTTTCTAGAAAATTTAAGGAATGCCTTAATTGCAGGGCAACCCACCAAGGTAATGGTGGTTGAGAAAGTGTGCATAGTTCAGCAAGTGATCTAAGCTTTAAAAATCAGAATTGCCAATTATTGAAGTCATGTGTCAGGGTCCTGTCCACGGCAGAAGTTCTGGAAGATCTGGCATTTCTGCCAGTACCCTGAATGGCTGCAGAAGCATGCATCAGCCTCAGTTTGGTGCCAGACGGCCTTTATAAGCAGGCTCATCACTTCTTCAAGTTGCTGAATGATCTCTAGCTCCCGTGCCTTGTTCCTGATTCCTGTGATTGTGACCTGTGATTTCCTGATACCGACTCGGCTTGTTCTTGGACCTGTCTACTCTGCTTTACCCCTGATCTGACCTTGGCTTGGCTTATAGATACTCTCTCTCTCGCTCCTCTGTGTATGACCTCGGCTATCCCATCTGACTATGTCTGCTCTGATTCCCACCTGGTACCTGACCTTGGCTTGAACTGACTACCCAGTAAACATCTAAATCCCGGAAGGGCTTGCATACCATGCACAAGCGCCTCCTGTCTGCAGACCTATCTCTGTGCACCAGCTGTGCTTTTGAGTGGACCACCAACCGGCACTCCTACAGGCGACCTGTGCAACTTTGGGCCTGACTCCCGCTGTCCCACTCTCAGGGGAGTCCGGAACCTAGCCGCAAGGGAAGCCCTCTCTCCATTGGCCTCCATCACCAGCTACGTGATATCATGACCGTGACTTTGTTCACAGTGGAAATGTTTAAAGTAGAGGTAGCTGCAAATAGTAGAGGATCCAATGGTAGGGTCCAGGTTTAATTACTTGGTATGAGTGTCCAATAGGAATACGTTGTAGGGGAGTTTGTGATGTTTCTTGTTCCATGTTCACCTATTGTTTGTATGTGTTGATGTCTACACCACTCAGTGATCCTGGCTAGATGGGTTGCTCAGTAATATTTAAAGGAATATACAGCCAAAGCTCTTTCTCCTATGTTCTGTATTCCTGTGACCTGTTTTCAGCTGACAGCAGGCAAGTATAATGGGGAGTGAGGGAAAATTCCACACTTCTCTTTTAATGGGATCTGAGAAACCTATGCCCCCATAATGTTTAGAGAGATTAGGGAGTATTTGTCTGCAGGAATGTTTCAAATTCTCTGTGGATTGATGGAAGAAATTAAGTAGGTATTTTGATTGGCAACATTTGAAAGAATTCTAGAATTCAGGGGAGGATTGACATTTTGAGAATAGCATTTCTCCCAAACAACAGATAGGTATTTGCCAGTTTCTGGAGGTCTAGGTTTATGGGTTTTTTAACAGAGGGGAACATTTGCCTAAAAAGGTAGAAGGGAGTGAGTTTCACATCTAAGTAAGTAATACATTTATCTGCTCACTTGAAGGAAAAAGATGATTTGAGACCGCATAGTCTAGAGCAGGGGTCTCCAAACTTTCTAAAAAAGAAGGAAATGCTGGCCCTATGCAAACCACTGTGCTGGCCAGGGAGGAAGCTTGTCTAAGCTCCAAACATGAGTGCCACATCACTCCACACAAAACAGACCCCCTGGGGTGATGTGCATGGCAGTCTCAGCCTGGGCTTCTGCCAGGCCACACCCCCAACGTGTTTCACTCCACCCCTCGAAGTTTAATCATAGGGAACAAAGAGTTAGTTTTTCTAAACAAATAGCCAGTTTACTGTACTTCAGACTTCAGAATAACAAAAGCAATAATTTAGAGGCTAAGTGAAAAGCTAAGTGCAATATTAAACATTTCCCATAATGCTGTAGGAACAAGATCCTTAGAGTACTGAGGATACAAACTTTCATAAGAAGATGCTTTAATACAGTGCAGGAATGTCCTCTCATGAAATTTGGGATCCTCGTCATTCCCAGGATTTTGCTGGAAGTATTAAGAGTATTGTATAGGCCAGTGGTTGCCAATTATGAGCTAAAGAGGGCCTCAAATTCGGCCTCTGCCATCACGAAAGGACTGTACATATATGTAATTCTTGAGAGGATGGTCAGAAACTGCAGGCCTAATAGAGGAAAGGAGAGTCAAAGAGGGTGGACATGGTGCAGTTTTGTCTGGGGATGGCTGCAGAAGACAATACAAAACTGGGAATATGTTATGAGGCTCATAGAGATCAATGTGTACCATAATCAGTGTTCTCACTACAGCCTGCTGAGGTTGGAGGGCCAAACAACATATACCAAGCCCTTGGGCTGCAGGTTGGGCACCAGGGTCCTGGGTACTTTACGTAAATTAAGTATATTTACTCATTTTAAACAGTTTTTTTCTTTTACATTGAAATAAGCAGACCTTGCTTTTTCATACAAGGCGCCCAAGCTCTCAATGATGCATTTTTATACGCCAATACATAAGGCTTTTCCAACATAGAAAAGCACACCTACCTTTCCTTTCTTAAAGGAAAAATAGGGACCACCATCGCAGAACTCCTAAAATAGCTAGTTGCCTGGTTATATTATATTGATTCTCAGGATTCAATATTTTTTGAGTCACTGACACTGAACTAGTATACAGATCAGAAAAGTCCCAACAACATACTGAAGGTAATAATGGTGTGATCCTCCTGCACTCCTAACTATAGTACCTCCTAACCTTTGGGAGCTGCTAACACCTAATCATATACCATGTGACAAGTGTAAATCATAAATGCAATGGTGCAATGCTTACTTGATAAGAATAATAAAAACCGTAAACTATAAACAGTAAATAAATGTGAAAATAAACATGAACTTTATCCTCGGTGGGATCTTAATACTGAAATATATTATTAACCAATGAATTCAACCAAGTCCAAATGGGACTAGAAACAAGTGTACAAAGTGTACTGATCCACTAGGGATCCCAGGTGATATCAATAAGTACTGTAATCAACCAAGTCCAAACAAAGGACTAAAATAAAGTGTGTAACGTGAACTGATCCACTCATGGATCCAATGTGATATTCAAACGGTGAAAAAGACCAGTAAAGAATATTGAAATTAAATATAGTCCAAATGGGATTGGATAAAGGTGAAAAACAGTAAAAAAGAGGACTAAATAAAAAGGTGAAAAAAATGAATAAAATGAATAAAGTGCTACTCAAACACAGCACTCCATGGAATACATCATTATCCCATAATTATGGAGGATTAAACCCCCCCCAAAAAAAAATATAAATGTATATAAAATATATATAAAAAATAAAAAATATTTTTATAAACAAACTCCCCAATTGTGCCCAAAAATACAAAGTATGAAAAAAATTCACAAAAAAGTGAAAAAAATGTATCAGAAAAAAATATATAATAAATCACTAAATAAATAGAAAACACATATGTAAAAAGTTCAAAGGTGCATAAACGTCAAGTGATCCAAATTACTTTTCCAAACGTGCAAGTGATAAAGTGGATGTGCGTGCCAACCAATGCAAAAGATATCCCAAAACGGCTGAAATGCCTCCTCACTTCCTTTCAGCGACCCAAATGGGCCAAAACGCCTGTAGGATCATAAAAAAGATCCTCCTTGCCAAGAAACTCCTCTGCGGACGCCATCTTGCTACACCCATAGCATGTGGTTTAAATGCCTATACATTACTGTGTAAATGTGAGTGGGAATTTTTGGATTTACTAAGTTTTATAACAGATTAAAAAAGGTTTTACACTATGGAAGATCTTCTTTATGTCTTTTAATGTGAGTTGGCTGTATTACACCTATACTTACCTGGAGAAGACCCTGCTATCGAAAACGCATATTATTGAAGGGGATACCATTGTTTTGAGTGGATATCATCCGTAGAGGCGTTTCTTGGCACAGAGAATCTTTTTTATGATCCTACAGGCGCATTTGGGTTGCTGCAAAGAAGTGAGGGAGCATTTCAGCCGTTTTGGGATATCTTTCGCATTGGTTGGCAAGCACATCCACTTTATCACTTGCACGTTTGGAAAAGTCATTGGATAACTTGGCGTTTATGCACCTTTGAACTTTTCACATATGTGTTTTCGGTTTATTTAGTCATTTTTTATATATTTTTTTCTGACACGTTTTTCACTTTTTTGTGCGTTTTTTTCATACTTTGTATTTTTGGGCACAATTTTGGAGTTTGTTTATAAAAATATTTTTTATTTTTTATGTTTTGTTTTTTATATATATTTTATATATATTTATATTTTTTGGGGGTGGGGGGTTAAATCATCCAAAATTATGGGATAATGATGTATTCTATGGAGTGCTGTGTTTGAGTAGCACTTAGGGATTTGTGACACTTCTATATTTATTTTTTCACCTTTTTATTTAGTCCTATTTTTTGCTGTTTTTCACCTTTATCCAGTGCCATTTGGACTATATTTATTTGCAATATTCTTTACCTCTATGGTTTTTTTCACCGTTTGAATATCACATTGGATCCATGAGTGGATCAGTTCAAGTTACACTCTTTATTTTAGTCCTTTGTTTGGACCTGGTGGATTACAGCACTTATTGATATCACCTGGGATCCCTAGTGGATCAGTACACTTTGTATACTTGTTTCTAGTCCCATTCGGACTTGGTTGAATTAATTGGTTACTAATATATTTCACTGTTAAGATCCCACCAAGGATAAAGTTCACGTTTATTTTCACATTTATTGTTTACTGTTTATAGTTTACAGTTTTTTTTGTTATTAAGTCAGGGCTGCACCATTGCATTTGGACATACTGAAGGTTCTTCCCTTGCCCGGGGTGCATTTTTCTACAGGGAATAGCCTAGCACCTTGTCCATATGGAACTTCTTCTAGTGTTAGAATCTCTTCTGTCATGCTAATAGGGTTCCCTGACACCTACAACAAGTATCTGAGGTGGTGCAAAGTGTGTCTCAGATGTGTTAATAGAATCAGGAGGAGTTCACTATTAGCATAGTATCACAGGGCTCTTGTGTTATGAGCCTGATAGAACAAGGGACCTTCTAGTCCCACATCTAGGCTGGGCAGATTCAGACACACAATGCCCAACCTCAGTGGTGTTTGGGATGGAATAGAGAAAACCTGGAGAGATGTGGGAAGGGAGGACCTTGTGAGCAGTGTTCATAAAATGGATGGTCTTTTGGCTAGGTGGACCATGTGGAAACCTTTATCCCTGTCAGGAGTCTTGCACCTGATGGGGATCAGGGTAAAGGTCCTACCCCTTAGTAATAAAGTGCACTTTATTCTGTTTGTGTTTTGCACTTGCCCTTTTTTTGTACACTTACGGGTTTTTGTTTTTCGCATCTCCACGGACTTAAAAAGAAACAAAAAAGGATGGATAGAGATAGCAATAGATAGATATCCATAGCCATGTGTTTTTTGTTGTTTTTTTAGAGTTATCCTCCTTATTTGATATTTTTCAAGAAAGGCTAGTAGTGCACATAAACACATAGGGGCCAATGTATAAAAAATTGGCCATGCAAATATCATATAATATGATTATCTTCCTGGATCATCAACTCCACCTTTATGTGGTATTTTCCGGAAACCCCTGAATAAAAAAAAACCTGTATCATGGCCACTGGATTGAGCTGGTGATCCTAGTGTGGTAGACAAAAGAGTCCTTGTGACCATGATCAGACCAATGAACAATTTCATGCAAATGGAAAATCCAGCAGCTTTTGCATACCAACCAAATGCATTTTAGAGCTGGGTAAAGGTATATCCAGTGGCGTCCCTAGGGGGGTGCGGGCCGCACCGGGTGACACCATCACAGGGAGTGCAGGAGCAGGATGCCAGCAGAGCTTCTGGGCTCTGTGAAGGTCCTGGCCTGTTATTGGGGTGATCTCAGAACAGTGACAGCTGCCCCGGCACGGCTCCCCATCCTTCCCCGCCTACCCCTCCTCACTACAACTCCGCAACTAACAAAACTTCCAGCACTGGGCGGGCGGGGGAGCGGTCAGCCAATCAGCGGCCACGACACAGCCACAGTGCAGCCAATGGGAAGGTGTCTGTCTGGCTAAGTTGGAGCAGCAGCAGTCTGGGCTTTAGAGCAGAGCGGAGATTGTGCGATTTTGTACAGAGCTCTCAGCGCTGGACTATGGGTTGCCCAGACTGACACCCTCCCCTCCTTCCTGGCTACAGACTCAGCCCTCCTCCCGTCCGTGACTGTACGGACACCAACCTCCAGATCTCATCTCCTTCCAGGACCCCCTATACGGATCCCCTGGACACTAGAGGCTCCTGGCACTACTCCTTCCTCTCTGGAGGGGTGACACCACGTGTTACCATACTGGGTGACACCAACCCTAGTGACGCCTCTGGGTATAACTAAAACCAAAATGTATTTTTCCCAACTTTGGATAGAGTTAAATTTGGTTAAAAATTATGTTGTGTTTTTGAGCCCTCTGTGAAACTATGCAAAAATAGGGTACTCTATCACTTCATCAGTGCGGCTAAGGGTTTGATTCCCAAGTTTTGGCAGGTTTCTGAAGCACCAAGAATTAATGAATGGATAAATAGGGTTGAAAATATTTATAGGATGGAGGAGCTATATCACATGGAGGAGGATAAAATGGAAAAATGTAGGAAAATATGGTATAGTTTGTTGAAATTTAAAACCTCTGAAATATATACGGAACTGGTTGGAGTTGAGGGGGGAGTTAAAAGTTAAAAATCAGAAAAGAGTCTTAAATGGAGAATGAGAGAGAGAGAGAGAGAGAGAGAGAGAGAGAGAGAGAGAGAGAGAGAGAGATGTCAGATATGAATAGATAATTATGAGAAAAGAAATAGATTAGGAAGGAGGATGTGGAGGGGGAGGACAGGTTGGGGGAGGGGGGAGGGTGAAAGGGTGGGTGGGGATGGGGATAATAATGGGGTAAATGGTATATGTATATGTGAAATATCTTTGTAATTGTCTGGTTGTCTCTTTTGTATTGGAAACCAAATAAAAGTTTAAATTAAAAAAATTTATTTTTTAAATTTTTTTGTCCCACTTAGAACATTTCCCTTTAGTAAACACCACCGAGATTCAACAGGTGACAAGAAATCTATCCAAAATGAGGAAGATTGGCACTTACCCTAGGCTCACACCTAAGCATTTTCTGCAGCGTTTAGCAAAAACACACTACAGTCCATTTAACATGATTTCCTACAGGACATGTTCACATCTCCGCGTTTTCACCTGGTGCATTTTTTGGAAAGGGTCAACAAGCTGAGTTTTCGGGTCAATAAACTTCAATGGAAACACTGCAGAAAATCATGTAGTCCATTTCTGATGCGTTTTGCGTTTTAATCTGCCTAAAAACAAAAAATAAAACCAGCAAAATGCATCAAAAGCACATGTGCAAAAACACAAAACGTACCGCAAAAAAGCACTGCAGAAACAGTTCAAACGCAAACTGCATATTCTGTGGGAATTGGCCAAAATCTGAGCCATCTTTGGCAGCCTTAAAATGGTAAGATTTCTATGGTAGGGTAAATCTCATCTGTATAACAGAATCTTTTCATCAGATGAAAAAAACCTTTTGTGTGTGGTCAGCCTCCCTCTTATCTGCAATAAGTCTATCAGACAAGGTTTGTGTGAAGGAAAAATGTCCTCTACAGTCTTTGTTTTTTGTTTTTGTCTGTAGGTTGAAAATAACCAGACAAGGGGGTTGATTTACTAAATGCAAATAGACTGTGCAAGTGTGGTGCCTGAATGAGGTGGAGCTTCACTTTGCATAGAATACCCATACAAAACAGCAGAGCTTCTCCTCATTTACTAAGCCCTGCAGCAACTGCATTGTCAGGGGTGAGGACATTCTGGAAAAACTACTTGTGCAGGGACTAAATCACTGTCCCAATCTACTTGTCCTGATAAAAAAAAAATACATTTTAACCAAAACCGTATTTAAATCTGCTTTAACCACTTGCCCTCCAGAAGATTTACCCCCCTTCCTGACCAGGCCATGTTTTGCGTTACGAAACTGCGTTACTTTAACTGACAATTGCGCTGTCATCCCAAATTAAATTTGCGTCCTTTTTTTCCCACAAATAGAGCTTTCTTTCGGTGGTATTTGATTGCCTCTGTGGTTTTTATTTTTGTGCTATAAACAAAAAAAGACTGACAATTTTGAGAAAAAAAACTATATTTTTTACTTTTTGCTATTAAACTTGTCCAGTAAAAAAATGAAAAAAATTAAATTTTGTAAAAAATGTAGGGCAAAATGTATTCTGCTACATGTATTTGCTATAAAAAATATCGCAATGCGTGTACATTTTTTTTTTACTTGTGACTTATAGCGGGACTGCAGCAGGCATTCTGACACTGGGAGGAACTGACTTGGTGTCACTGACATCCCCAGTGACACCAATACAGTTATCAGTGCTAATAAAAAGCACTGACACTGTACTAATGGCACTGGGCAGGAAGGGGTTAACTTCTGGGGTGATCAAAGGGTTAACTGTGTGCTGTGTGTTTTACTAGGGGGCTATGTCTGTGCTTTCCACTGTAAGCACACTGCTTTGTATGGCTCTGGTACGCAGCAGTGTGACGGGGCTGACAGGTGAGAGAACTGTATTGTTTACAGTACAGTTCTACTCCCCCCCCCTTTCAGTAACACTCAGAGATCACCGAGTCCTTGATCTGATCTGAATCTCAGCCTGGATACAATATTAAATAGAACAGTGATTAGCACTGTTGCCTTGCAGCTCTGGATTCCTCGGTTTAAATCCAAACCAGGACACTCTGCGTGGAGTTTATATGTTCTCCTTGTGCCTGCATGGATTTCCTCTTCTCTGCATGGAGTTTGCATGTTCTCCTTGTAAAATAACATAAAATGGTGTAGCACTAACACATCATACTTAAATACATAAATATATATATTTGTGCATGAAACATAAATAACAGGGTCTCTAGTGATATGATCCTTACAGGATCCAATAGTGAAATATATAAAGTGAATTGTGAAAAACCAGGAAAATCCTGTAAAGTGAAAACACAAATGCACAAACCCCCTATCCCCAAATGAGGGATCAAAAACCAAAATACTGAAGTGTATACTACAGTGAATCCCCTACCAGGGGGATAATTGACCTATCAAAAAAGTGATAAGTGCTATGAACAAATACACTTAACCACATATGACCATCAACATAAATGAACGTAAAAAAAACTCATAAAAAACTTAATAAGTCCACATTTAAATGTCCAATTTGAAGAAATCATATATGAACGTATACAAGTGATCCACAGATGAAAATCATGCAGGTGATGAAGTGAATAAGTGATCACAGCAATAGTCAAACATCCTCACATGGCCAAAATGCCCCCTCACCTCCTTACAGTGACCACAAGGGCCAGCTCGCTTTTTAGGATCACACCACGATCCTTACAGGTAATAATTTGTCACAGGCAGGGGCGGACTGACCATTTGGAAACTCGGGCACTGCCCAAGGGCCTGGGGTCAGTAAGGGGCCCCATGAGATGACCCTGGTACCTTTTTCATAGGCTTTTTTGAGTTTGGGCAAGGACACAGGGGCCCCATGATCCCCTATTGCCCGGGGGCCCCATGAGTTGTCAGTCCGCCCCTGGTCACAGGATAATAACCGCACGGGATCCCATCAATGGTGGCACTTACTCCTCTCAGGTCCCCTCCAGATACAGATATCCACAACACCGCTCACTCTCCCATAAAGGATCTGCCTTCTCGACGCCGCTTCCTGTCTGATCACGTGACTGCACACGGTTGGGCTCTGATCGTGTTCCGTGTGCAGTCACGTGATCAGACAGGAAGCGGCGGTTTCAACCAGACATACAATACCATCAGCCCTTCCCTGGACGTTATTTTCTGTTCTTTCTCTAAATTAATCCTCTGAAGTCTTTCTTAAAGTGTCACTAAAGGCAAACATTTAGTTTAATATAGAGGGGAGAGGGATAAGACCCCCTGACAGTTTTTATTGTTGTCTATTTCCAACATTAGGAAGATTTGCCCTCTCTATTTCTTCTGTTTACCATTATCACCAAAGGGGAAGTAAAAGAAAATCCCAAATTTTGGGTTAAGAAACAGGAATAAAGGGGAAATTGTCCAATGGGGACACTAGTTCGGGTGACACCCTTGGATTCCCTCGCTGTGGAGAGATTTCCTCTCACGTCCTGTTTTGACTATGGGACAGGAAGTGAAAAGAAATCTCCACGGTGGTACACCGCTGGGGAAAAAACCGACATGGGGTTATAACCAGGGGTGGACTGACCTTGGGCCTGGGGTCAGTAGGGGGCCCCATGAGATGCCCCTGGTACCTTTTACATAGGCTTTTTTGAGTTTGGCCAAGGACACAGGGGCCCCATGATCCCCTATTGCCCGGGGGCCCCATGAGTTGTCAGTCCGCCCCTGGTTATAACCCTCCCTTCCTCTATCCAGTTTTGCCTTTAGTGACCGCATAATCTCCTTTAGATTGACCAAAAACTGTAGTGTAGGAGCCTGTAGGTATATGGTGTATCGTGTATGTTGACCCGTATGTCTACAAAGTGGTGGAAATTTAGAGGTCCTCAACTCCATTGCCTGATGTCCATCAGCTGAACAGCCAAGTGTCCCAGTAAACAATGACAATCGCTCTGTAAAATCCAGAGGCCTCTAGTTCCAAAATCCCATCAGCCTCACTTGTAGATATGAGTACTCCCAATTTTCTCCAGATTACATTTCTGCATGCTTGTCCAGGTCATTGATCCAGAAGCCAAGTGCAGCCAAGGAACTAGCATTTTTGGAAGAAGGCCAGCAACATCAGCTATTGCAACAGGGAAACAATCTTTGAAACAAAATAGAGGCAGGCTGCCAATGAAGACCTGTATGTGAAAATGCTCACTGCCTGGCCACCGCTAGCTTCACTTCAAAGTTACAAAGCCTGTGTCAGTGAAAGAAAGTGTTTTAGTGTATTGTATATACAGTTGTGCTCAACAGTTTACATACCCTGGCAGAAATTGTGAAATTTTGGCATTGATATTAAAAATATGACTGATCATGCCAAAAAATGTTCTGTTATTGAAGGATGATGATCATATGAAGCCCTTTATTATCAAATAGTTGTTTGGCTCCTTTTTAAATCATATTGATAACAGAAATCACCCAAATGGCCATGATCAAAAGTTTCCATCCCCTGGAATGTTTGGCCTTGGTACAGACACACAAGGTGACACACACGGGTTAAAATGCCAATTAGAGGTTAATGTCCCACGACTGTGGCTTTTTAAATTGCAATTAGTGTCAGTGTATAAATAGTCAATTAGTCAAAAGAAGCCTTTATTGCATCAATGACACACAAAGGCCCGGTTAGGCATGTCAAGGTGTTGTCAGGAATATTGTAGCCGGGCTTTTTTGTGGCATTGGTGCAGTAAAAGCTTCTTTCTGCCACCTCGACCAAACAGCTCATTTTTGTTCAAGTATAACCGTATTGTACTCCTTAAAAACAACCACACCATCTTTTTCCAGAGCAGCCTGTATATTTTTTGAGGTTGCCTGTGGGTTTTTCTTTGAGTCCTGGACAATTCTTCTGTCAGTTAAGGCTGCAATCTTTCTTGGTCTACCTGACCTTGGCTTGGTATCAAGAGATCCCCAAACTTTCCACTTCATATTAGGTTATTTAACAGTACTGATTGACATATTCAAGGCTTTGGAGATCTTTATATGTCCTTTTCCATCTTTATAAAGTTCCATTATCTTGTTACGCAGGACTTTTGACAGTTCTTTTCTGATCCCCATGGCTCATATCTATCCTAGTCAGTGCTTCCACGTAAGAGCTAACAAACTCATTGACTATTTATACACTGACACTAATTGTAATTTAAAAAGCCACAGATGTGGGACATTAACCTCTAATTGGCATTTTAACCCGTGTGTGTCACCTTGTGTGTCTGTACCAACTGTACACCATAGCAATGTAATGTATGTGCAATATGGTAATATACTGTATATACATTGTAGCAATCTATTTTATACACATCATAGTGATATAATTTACATACAGTGAAGGAAATAAGTATTTGATCTCCTGCTGATTTTGAATGTTTGCCCACCCACAAAGAAATGATCAGTCTAAAAATCAAATGATATGTGTATTGTAATACTGAGAGAAAGTATAGCAACCAAAAATTCTAAAGAAATGCATGTCTAAAATTGTCGCAAGGTTGTTCCAGTTTCATCAATAACCTTCACTGCTTGATGAAAGGTATGACATAAATACGGTAATATTTCTCGAAAGTCGCAATAACTCCTTGGTCCATAGGTTGGATGAGTGCTGTAGTATTCGGTGGCAGATGCACTACTTTGATGTTGGGATGAAAGTCATCCATGAATTGGGGGTGACCTGGTGCAGTGCATAATTTGTTAGACATGCATTTCTTTTGAATTTTTTATACTATTCTGTCTCTCTGTGTTACAATACACCTACCATTCGATTTTTAGACTGATCATTTCTTTGTGAGTGGGCAAACATTCAAAATCAGCAGGGGAGCAAATACTTATTTCCTACACTGTATACCATAACAATCATGTGTATGTACACCATAGCAATCTATTAGATTCACATCATAGTAATATATTGTTTTTACATCATAGCAATCTATTAGATTCACATCATAGTAATATATTGTTTTTACATCATAGCAATCTATTAGATTCACATCATAGTAATATATTGTTTTTACATCATAGCAATCTATTAGATTCACATCAAAGTAATATATTATTATACATTATTATTATTATACAGTATTTATATAGCGCCAAAGGATTTGCTCAGCGCTGTATATTATAGCAATATATTATATATACATCATAGTAATATATTGTTTTTACATCATAGAAATCTATTATATATACATCATAGTAATATCTAGTACAGTAAGTTCCCCGACTTATGAACATTCGAATTGCGAACTTTCACAGATACGAATGGACCTCACATTATGAACATTCGTAGATGCGAACAAAGCATGGAAGTAGCTCACGTGTCTGCCGGACATTATCACAGCTGTGCTGCTGTGTGCTTACTGTACAGCACGATGGTGTACTGTACAGAGCCCGGATGTCCGGAAGCAAGAGGAAAAGCAGTGGTGATGTGGAGGTATACTGCTAGGAAGCGCAAAGCAATAACCATGGAAACAAAAGTGAAAATAATTGAGAAAATTGGACTGAGGCGAAAAGATAGTAGACATTGCTCATTCTTATAACATGAACCGTTCAACCACTGGCACAATTCTAAAGAACAAGGCTAAGATCAGGGAACATGTGAAGTCCGCTGTGCCTATGAAGTCAACAATAATATCCAAAAAGCGTGGTAAAGTGACAGAGAAGATGGAGAAACTTCTCAGTGTGTGGATGCAGGATCAGCATCAGCGTTGAGTCCCACTCAGCTTAATGCTTATTCAAGAAAAATCTAAAAGCCTGTTTGAAGACTTGAAGAAAAAACGGGGTGAACAGTGTTAATCTTTTACTGCCAGCCATGGGTGGTTCAACAGATTCAAGGCTAGAGCCAACTTTCACAACGTAAAAGTAAGTGATGAGGCTGCGAGTGCAGATACCAAAGCTGCCCAAGAATTTCCAGCTACATTTTGAGAAATTATTGACGAAGGTGCTTAGTTACCCCCACAGGTTTTTAACGTTGATGAGACAGGACTGTACTGGAAGAGGATGCCAGAACGAAGTTACATCAGTAAAGAGGAAAAGGTGATGCCAGGCTTCAAAGCAGCAAAGGACAGACTTACTCTGTTGTTTGCTGACAATGCTTCCGGTGATATGAAACTAACGCTTCTCCTAGTTTACCATTCAGAGAACCCAAGAGCCCTCAAAAACATAGCCAAGGGCTCTCTATCTATTGTGTGGAAGAGTAACTCCAAAGCCTGGGTTACACAGGCCATTTTCCAGGACTGGTTTTTCCACCACTTTATCCCAGATATAGAGAAATATTGTTCGGAGAAAGATATCCCATTCAACATTCTTTTGCTGCTTGACAATGCACCAGGTCACCCCCAATTCATGGATGACTTTCATCCCAACATCAAAGTAGTGCATCTGCCACCAAATACTACAGCACTCATCCAACCTATGGACCTATGGACCAAGGAGTTATTGCAACTTTCGAGAAATATTATTTATGTCATACTTTTCATCAGGTAGTGAAGGCTATTGATAAAATAGGAACAACCTTGCAACAATTTTGGAAGGACTATAACATCTACAAGGCCATAAAAAACATCAACTTTGCTTGGCGTAAGGTTTTGGTTGTCACCATGAATTGGAGAGTTAGGAACTACAGAATACTGAGGCGACGTGACAAGGCTCTGTAGCTTACGCATGTATTTGCAAATGTGTGCTAACCAAACCCCTGTTTTTAACGCATACTGTTAGACAGGTTAATTTGGTTTATTTGCAAGCTGGCTGGCAAGTTAAAGTTGGGAATTTTTCTTTTTTGTTGCTTGACATGCTTCACCCTTCCATGTGCTCCTTGCTGTGAAGGCCAGTTATAGACTGGGGCAGTGGCCATTTTTTGTACTTTGGAAGAACCTTTGCTCGCAGTTTGTTCATTAAGTTCATGGAGAAGATGGTTCAGGAGTTCAGAGAGGTCTTCAACAACTTAGTGACCCTTAGCACGAAGCTGGAGCTAGATCTGCAAGAGGATAACTTCACTGAACTCCTTGATGTGCAACATGAGGAGCTTACTAATGAGGACCTGATGGAATTAGAGGCCCAGCAAAAAGATGAAGAGAGCCAAGAGGAAGATGTAACTGAAGAACCAAAGAGATTCACAACACAGGAAATGGCAAGGGGATTTTCTTTACTTGAAGTGGCACTGTTACTTTTAAGGCACAGGACCCCAACGTAGAACGATACACAGAGGTTGCAGCAGCCATTCGGAATGCCATCCAGTGCTACAGAGTCATCTATGTTGAGAAAAAAAGAGCTACTACTCAGACGTCACTGGATCAGCGCTGGTAAAGGACGTCTCCGGGCATTCTTCGCACGGACACTGTGAAACGAATAAGGTGGAGACAATCAGGAGAGATAAGCAGGTGATTCCTGGCAAACCAAGGAGGGATTAATCCCTGCAGGGATATCCAGCCAGCAAAGGGCTAATCGTGCTATCTACAGGAAAAGATCACATAGCCATGGCATGTTGCAGTTACCCCAGCAGGTTCCAGGTTATGTGAACCACAAGCGTGTATAGCCAATTTTTTGGAATCACTTAATTGATGGATGGGACTATAAATATTTTTTAAATTAAAATAATAATCACATAATTTGAAATATACTTTATATATAATTATTTGAGATAAATAATAATCACAAAGTTTGAATTATATATATTTTTTATTTTTATATATCACTATAAGTGGATTTACATGTAAAAGTATGGTTTGATTATGTTATGTGTTTATCACAGATCATGAGTATATATTGATTTTAGGAGCGCTGCGTTTATAAATATATCACTAAGGTGCAACAAATGCCTTCTTAGTTGAAGATTTTATTGAAAAATAAACAAAAAATTAAGAAAATAAAAAGCTCTAACAAGCTTGTTACAAAAGCATTAAAGAGCTAAGTTCAGGTGACATCTTGGCAAATCTGTCACCTGTCCCACTATACGTTGCTGATCACCGCCATTACCAGTATAGTGTATGTAGCTGCATATCTTCCAGTATACTGTATATCCCATAACTTTTAGACGTTATACCTTTCACATAAACCAATCAATAAACACTTATTGGGATTTTTTTTACCAAAGACATGTAGCAGAATACATTTTGGCCTAACTTTATGAAGAAATTTTATTTTTTAAATGTCTTTATTGGATATGTTTTATAGCTGAAAGTAGAAAATATTTTTTTCAAACTTTTCAGTAAATAGTAAACAGAGTCCACCTGTGTATAATTTAATCTCAGTATAAATACAGCTGTTCTGTGAAGCCCTAAGAGGTTTGTTAGAGAACATTAGTGAACAAACAGCATCATGAAGGTCAAGGAACGCAATAGACAGGTCAGGGATACAGTTGTGGAGTTTAAAGCAGGGTTAGGTTATAAAAAAATATCCTAATCTTTGAACATCTCATGGAGCACCGTTCAATCCATCATATGAAAATGTAAAGAGTATGGCACAAGTGCAAACCTACCGAGACATACTAAACTGAAAGGCCGGGCAAGGAGAGCATTAATCAGAGAAGCAGCCAAGAGGCCCATGGGAACTCTGGAGGAGCTGCAGAGATCCACAGCTCAGGTGGGAGAATCTATCCTCAGGACAACTATTAGTCGTGTACTCCACAAATCTGGCCTTTATGGAAGAGGGGCAAGAAGAAAGTCATTGTTGAAAGAAAGCCATAAGAAGTCCCGTTTGCAGTTTGTGAGAAGCCATGTGGGGGACACAGCAAACATGTAGAAGAAGGTGCTCTGGTCAGATGAGGCCAAAATGGAACTTGGGGGGGAACCCCCCTGTCCCAAAGCACCTCCCATGTTGAGGGAATGTGGTATGGTATGGTTCAGAAGGGGGGGGTGCTCGCTCATCCCCCCACCTTTCCTGACCTGCCAGGCTGCATGCTCGGATAAAGGTCTGGCATGGATTTTGGGGGGGACTAACACGTCATTTTTTTAAACATTTTGGCATGGGAGTTCCCCTCAAAATCCATACCAGACCCGAAGGGCTTGGTATGGATGGGAGGGGGGACCCCACGTTGTGCCGGTTTTTAAATGTAATTACCACTTTTATTTTTTCTTCACTATAGCTCAGAGATTCAGCTGTCACTTTCGCCCCAGATAAAAGATAAAGTTTCTTTTTAGTTTATTTCCCCAAGTTAAAAGAAACAATGTTTCCTTTTAGTTTCTTAAAAGAAACAAAGCTTCCTTTAACTCCAGGGAAAGTGACAGATCTGTGAGCTATAGTGAAGAAAAAAAAAAGGACGGCATATACATTTAAAAATCGGCACCAACATACACTTCGTATTGCGAAAAAAAAATTGTAAACCGAGGCAATATTTTCAATGGATTTTCATTCGAGGTGCACCTGTATGTGTATATAAATATATAGGAAATAACACTAAGTGTACAGATATCTGTGTTATATAACATTAATATCTTTACATTTAGTGTTATTTCCTAAATATAACACTGATATCTGGCGGCACTTTTCAGGGGGGCGGCACGGCGGCAGCGCTGTTCCCCCTCCTTTCCCATGGAAGGGACACTTCCATGGGAAAGGGGCACGGGCTGCTGTGTTTTACATGTGTCCGCGACTCCGTGTCCCACGTCGATCTGGTTCACAAGGCTCTGCTGGAGGAGGGGTGCAGAGGGTGTTCGTCCAGTGTCTTCACCTTCCTGGATCTTGATCGTGATGTGGGCGGGATGACAAGCCGCCCCTTGAATCTGGCCACACCCCTGGGATAACTGGGCAGCCTATGGCAGCCTGTCCCTCCCTCTGCAAGCTCCGCCTCCTTGCCGGTGATTGGCCACCAGATCTGTAGCTCACAAAAGGCACACAGGCGGCCAACCACAGGCGAAGAGGCGGAGCTTGGAGAGAAGGGGCTTAGCGGCAGCGCGAAAATTGAAGATTGAGAGAGCAGCTGGAGCCGGTGAAGAGGAGGAGAGCGGTTAGAGAAGGAAGACAGCTGATAGGTAAGTGTCTGTGCCTGAAGGAGGGAGCCCGGGCAGGAGCAGGGGTCAGCACAGCGATGTAAGTGTAATTGGTATCAGTGGGAGTAATAGTGCCCCATAATTAGTTTCAGTGTGGGAGGAATAGTTCCCTCTCATTGGTGTCACTGACACCAATGAGGGGGCACTTTTCCTCCCATTGACACCAATGATGGGACACTATGCCTCCCACTGACACCAATGATGGAGCACTATGCCTCTCACTGACACCAATGATGGGGCACTGTGCCTCCTACTGACACCAATGATGGGGCACTATGCCTCCCCCTGACACCAATGATGGGGCACTATTCCTCCCCCTGACACCAATGATGGGGCACGATTCATCCCACTGACACCAATGATGGGGCACGATTCCTCCCACTGACACCAATGATGGGGCACAATTCTTCCCACTGACACTAATGATGGAGTACTATTCCTCACACTGACACTAATGATGGGGCACTTCCTCCCACTGATACCAATGATGGGGCACTATTCCTCCCCCTGACACCAATGATGGGGCACGATTCCTCCCACTGACACCAATGATGGGGCACGATTCCTCCCACTGATACCAATGATGGGGCACAATTCCTCCCACTGACACCAATGATGGGGCACAATTCTTCCCACTGACGCTAATGATGGAGTGCTATTCCTCACACTGACACTAATGATGGGACACTATTCCTCACACACTGACACTAATGATGGGGCACCACCATTCTGGTGGCGGTTACATCGGCAAAAAGAGTCTCCGAAATTGGGAACCTTGGCTGTAAAGAGCCATTTTTTACATTCTTCCCGGATTGAGTGATCCTCATACCTATGCTAGGTTCTAATCCTAAAGTGACCTCGGTCTTCCATGAGAACCAAGAGATTTTCCTGCCAACATTTAGAGCCTCAGGAGTCGATAACGCTCACCCCCTGGACGTAGGTGAGACTTTAAGGCTATACTTGCTGGTTACAGCATCCTTCCGTAGGTTGGATCATTTATTCATCCTTTTCCATGAGAAGAGTAAAGGAGACTGGACGTCGCCCAGGTCAATCATGGCCTGGATCGTCCAGGCCATCCAAATGGCCTACAAAGCTAAGGGCTTGGCGCCTCCGGTGGCGGTGATTGCACACGCAACCAGAAGTGTGGCTATGTCTTAGGCGGCTTCCCAGCATGTCGCCCCTGAGATGATCTGCAGAGCAGTCTTATGGTCCTCAATCAACAGTTTTATGGCTCAGTACTGTGTAGAGCCTGCCTCCTTAGCCTCTGTTAATTTTGGTTTGAAAATCCTGTTGGTTGACGTAACAAATTAAAGTCTTTGGGTATCTGCCCACCCATGTGTTTATGGCTAGTTATTTCCCCATACATATGCTGCCATGGAGTCTGTCAGGAAAACGGAATATTTCCTATCAAATACTTACCGTAATTTTCCTTTCCTGATGCACTCCATTGCAGCAGGAGTACCCTCCCAATGCTATGAGTAGGCTGGTTATGGAACACAGCCTCTGGCGAGGGGCAACGATTTATGGGAGTGGGGTTCTATAGAAGAAGAGAGGGTGGGACTAACCCATGCTGCCATGGAGTCCATCAGGAAAGGAAAATTATGGTAAGTATTTTCTAGGAAATTTTCTGTTTTCTACATCATAGCAATTTATTATATATACATCACAGTAATATCTAGTACAGGGCTCAACAAATTCCAGGCGCCAGGTCGCTATGATGACTAGAAATTGTGTCCTTGCGCCTGAGCTACACTGCAGCAGGGGTCTTCTCTGGCTTCTTGTCTGGATTTAGTTCCCCATGTGGCCCCTCCGCAGGTGCTCAGGGCTGGACCCACTTCAGTTCCATACCTGTACACAGGGACCCCATCCCACCATACCTGATCTACCCCCATAGATAGGGACCCCCATCATCAAACCATGCTGGCCAGGATCCAGTACCCACACTCCATCAACCTCACCCTGCACCAGAGTGACAACACCCCACCTACTTGTACACAGGGGCCCCCATACCCATCAACACCCCACCTACTTGTACATGGGGGCTCCCATACCCCCCTGCCTACCTATACACAGGGGCCCCCAACACCCCACCTGTATACAGGGGCCCTCATACCCCCCAACACCCCACCTACATATACACAGGGGACCCCAACCATATATGCACTTTTATTGTGACCTATAAACTGTACAACTCAATTGAAAACAAACTGAAATCTTTTAGGGGGGAAGTAAACATAAAAAACTAAAATAATGCGGTTGCATAAGTGTACACACCCTCTCATAACTGGGGATGTGTTCAGAATTAAGCAATCACATTCAAAATCATGTTAAATAGGAGTCA
Organism: Staurois parvus; assembly: GCF_062004578.1. Taxonomy (NCBI): domain Eukaryota; kingdom Metazoa; phylum Chordata; class Amphibia; order Anura; family Ranidae; genus Staurois; species Staurois parvus. The sequence continues at coordinate 11,789,800 of NW_028317950.1, read as the reverse complement.
GTACACACCTGCCATCATTTAAAGTTCCTCTGATTAACCCCAAATAAAGTTCAGCTGTTTTAGTAGGTCTTTCCTGAAATGTTCTTAGTTGCATCCTACAGCAAAAGCCATGGTCCGCAAACAGCTTCCAAAGCATCAGAGGGATCTCATTGTTAAAAGGTATCAGTCAGGAGAAGGGTACAAAATAATTTCCAAGGCATTAGATATACCATGCAAGACAGTGAAGACGGTCATCATCAAGTGGAGAAAATATGGTGCAACAGTAACATTACCAAGAACTGGACGTCCCTCCAAAATTGATGAAAAGATGAGAAGAAATCTGGTCTGGGAGGCTGCCAAGATGCCTACAGCAACATGAAAGGAGCTGAAGGAATATCTGGAAAATCTCCCATATTCTTCATATGTCTGGGCTATGGGGTAAAGTGGCAAGATGGAAGCCTTTTCTTACAAAGAAAAACATCCAAGCCTGGCTAAATTTTGCAAAAACACATCTGAAGTCTCCCAAAAAGCATATGGGAAAATGTGTTATGGTCTGATGAAACCAAGGTTGAACTTTTTGGCCATAATTACAAAAGACATGTTTGGTGCAAAAACATCACTGCACATCACCAAAAGAACCCCATACCCACAGTGAAGCATGGTGGTGGCAGAATCATGCTTTGGGGCTGTTTTTCTTCAGCTGGAACTGGGGTCTTAGTCAAGGTAGAGGGAATTATGAACAGTTCCAAATACCAGTCAATATTGGCACAAAACCTTCAGGCTTCTGCTAGAAAGCTGAACATGAAGAGGAATTTAATCTTTCAGCATGACAACGACCCAAAGCGTACATCCAAATCAACAAAGGGATGTCTTCACCGAAAGAAGATTAAAGTTTTGGAATGGCCCAGCCAGAACCCAGACCTGAACCTGATCGAAAATCTGTGGGGTGATCTGAAGAGGGCTGTGCTCAGGAGATGCCCTCACAATCTGACAGATTTGGAGTGTTTTTGCAAGGAAGAGTGGGCAAATATTACCAAGATGTGCCATTCTGATAGACTCACACCCAAAAAGACTGAGTGCTGAAATCACATCAAAAGGTGCTTCAACAAAGTATTAGTTTATGGGTGTGCACACTTATGCAACCACATTATTTTAGTATTTTATTTTTACTTCCCTCCACCTAAAAGATTTCAGTTTGTTGTTCAACTGAGTTGTAAAGTTTATAGGTTACATTTATCCTGGGTTCACACATATGCGCTTCGGTATATAGCATGTGATTCACACAGAAACCGTACCGCATTCCTGTGCAAATCACCTGCGATTTTTGTGCGGTGCAATTGGAGCCATACATTTTGTATGGCTCCAATTGCACCTCACCCACACTAAAAAGGTGCAGGACCCCATTTTTGGTCCTCACTAGAATCGGATCACACGTGTATTCACACCTATGCGATCCGATTCTGCACATCGCACTGCGCTTTGCAGACCGATTTCGGGGTGTTGTTAACTTAACATACACACCCGCAGCAGTTCGCATGAAAGGGGTGCGATTTTGATGCGGAATTCGCGAAGAAAACGCTGCAAAATCCGCACCGCATCAGTGTGAACCCAGCCTAAAGGTGGAAAAAGTTCTGAAATTATTTATCTTTGTCTCCTTTTTTTACATCAGAGAAACCTGACATTTTAAGAGGGGTGTGTACACTTTTTATATCCACTGTATATATACATCATGGTAATAAATGGTGTGTGTGTATATATATATATATCATGGCTATCATCTGAATATACACCATAGCCCCATAGCCATGGATGGGTCATGAGTTTGTGCCTTACAACAGGGACAGGTGATTAGTTTATGATCCCTAATGGCTGGAAAGTGGTTGCAATGATGCAAGGAAAGGAAAATCTGTCCAATCAAAGTTTACAAAGAAATGCCTGCTGAGCATTTAATATGGAGATTCCTGCTAACCTTGAGCTATCCATTATATATGTGCATATAGGCATCACCCATGTGATTAGCAGCCATGATGCCCACTGCAAGGGTCAAACCACCACCACCAGCATGCAGCAAGTACACATATTTTTACTTTGATAACTTTTTTTCCTGGGGTAAATTCATTAGGAAAAAATACGGTTAATTCACATTGGTGGGTGGATGGTGGGGGGTTATTTGCTGTAGACCAACCAATGAATGATAGGATCAATTAACATAACCATCAGCTGGGGGTGGGGGTGGGATCTCCAGCTCTAAGGTAAATAGACCAGTTTAATGGCCTTTCAGGTTGGGAGAGGAATCAGTTGTGTGAGGAACCTTGGCTGTGAAGGTAGACTCAATCGGTCAGCTCTTGAAGGACTTCTTTTTGGCTGTGAAGGCAGTATCAATCGTTCAGCTCTTGAAGGACTTCTCTTTGGCTGTGAAGGCAGTATCAATCGTTCAGCTCTTGAAGGACTTCTTTTTGGCTGTGAAGGCAGTATCAATCGTTCAGCTCTTGAAGGACTTCTTTTTGGCTGTGAAGGCAGTATCAATCGTTCAGCTCTTGAAGGACTTCTTTTTGGCTGTGAAGGCAGTATCAATCGTTCAGCTCTTGAAGGACTTCTTTTTGGCTGTGAAGGCAGTATCAATCGTTCAGCTCTTGAAGGACTTCTTTTTGGCTGTGAAGGCAGTATCAATCGTTCAGCTCTTGAAGGACTTATTTTTGGCTGTGAGGTACTGGTGGCTTTTGGACAGACTTTTTGATCAATCCTAGCAGGTAGTGTTTTACTGAGGCACGTGAAGGAAGACTTGAACCTTTTAGCCCTTCTGAAGAGCAGAAACTTTTCAGAACTAGAAGCCATGTACAGCCAACAGGCTTACCCATCGTTTAGCCGAAACCCTAGTATCATGCAAGATGGGTTTGGGGGTTACCACAACCACCCTCCCTCCCAGCCCTTCTTCTTCCCAACTGTGAGGGCAGATGGTGAGGATCTGGGGGAGCATCAGGCTCACTTCATGGCTTGGAGCCAAAATCCCGAGCTAGAGCCTCCCGGGCATCTCAATCTTTGTGCACCCCCAAGTCACCAGCTAAGAGAGGATACCGTCTACGTGGTGGGTAACAGGGAGATCAAGGAAGAGCGCAACGACCCTGATGGATCCGTAGAGAGGAGTCACCCGGTTCCTCAGCATTACCCCCATGCCTGGTCTCCAGCCTTCTGGCCAGGGAACCCCAATATTTACGGCCAGCCCCAGAAGCCCTCCGTTGTCCCGGGCTCCAACGTGTACCCGCCCAACCTGAGCCCCAACACTTCGGCGGAGTCCCCTCCGTCAAACCCGGAGACCAGACGCTGCAGCAGCGCCCCCATCCAAGACTTGGCCAAAGAGGGCGAATCACCCCCCAACGGGACCGCGGTCAGCCCGGGGGCCCAGGCGGAGCTTCCGGCCGAAGGTGGGCGAGACGCGCCGGTAAGTAGCTTAGTCTGCGACTTCTAGCCTTTGTTCTAGTCCGACTACATCGCTAAAGTCGCTAGTTTAGCCGATCTATAGCTGGTCTTCATTGACTTCAATATTAAACTCCTTTCTGCTATCCAGGTGCATGCAACAACCAATAAGGACATTCTATCTTCAGTCTCCGGGTTCCATGCTGGGAGTTGCTGGCTTTGTATTGAAATTCACAAGTCCTTCTCTGCATACCTGTTACCTGGCTGTGAATTAATGCATTGAAGTAAAAGGTTTAACAGGATAGCCAGGCAACTAGCATTTTAAGGATGTGGGATTGGCAGTGCCATACTCAACACTCTAGTTATGGAGATAGATTAGTAGATGTGAGAACCCTCTTATATTGAATATTATGGAGCCCCTAAAATCAAAATTGATAGCATGTGGTGGCTGCTTTTTTTTTAGTTTTTTTTTTTTTTGGCCTTTTTGACCATGTTTTATGTTACACCCATCCATGGTTGGTTTTTGAGCGCCCCTTACAGTGTTCAGGGGTGGTACTTCTGCAGCATCCTGCCATTTGATGTACCTGTAGCCTGGGCTGTGGATAAGGGGGCACCACCAGTCCCCCTGTACAGGGCCCAGGCCAGCAAGGGGGCCCAAGCAGCTGGGTGAATCTGATGTGGGCGGGGAGGGTGATCTGCACAGGGGGGGGGGGGCAATTACTGGAACCGATAACCTGTATGGCTGTACCCAGCATCTGAAAGCTAGATTCTCTTCCACCTCCCACTGGTTCTCAGCTGCTGTAGAGAGCCATACAAGGACTTGGTTCCAGTAATTGCTGTAAGTTCCAGATTGGATGTATGGGACCCTGGGGTTTCTTACAGCAGTCCTGCCTGTAGCTATAGGAGGCATCTGCAGAAGTTGCAATATTGCATCTGATGATCCCATTGATCATAGTTGCTAGAATCTCATACATTTTGAGGAAAGGTGTCCTTCCCAGTTATGAGCAGCAGTAAAAGCTTAACGTGTGTATCTAATAATAATATAGATAATAATTATCTAATTATAAATTTTTTTTTTTTTTAGGAAATGCCCAGTGAGGCGGAAATAGAACAGTTTGCTAGAGATATCAAGCAGAAGCGCGTAGCTTTGGGGTTTACACAAGAAGATGTTGGCTGTGCCTTGGGACTTCTCTTTGGTAAGCACTCTGCCCCCTCCTGTGATTTATATGTAAACTGTTGTCTAAAACTAAAGTTTGTTTTCTTTTGTTTGTGGGGGTTTTGTGTGTGGTTTGTTTGGTTTTTTTGTTATCTCCCTGGAATGTCCAAAACATCCCTTCATAAATTTGATATTCGTGTGATGATGTGTTCCAAATGCTACATTTAGGTTTCTCAGTCTGGATATTGTGGCTCATGAAGCATAGTTGCAGAAGTAACCTTTTTTGGACCCTTTCACAGGGGCATGCTGCTCGGGTCCACCTGTCAATGTTTCATGTGGATCTGATTGGAATATTCATGAGTCCCTATGGACTAGAAGATATAAACAGACATGTCCATTTATATCTGCCTACATTCAGGTCCAGGAAAAGGACAGCATCCATTCCAGGTTTTTGCAGGCTGGGAGGGGGGGAAACCTGATGTAAAAACAGCAGTCTGTTTACACCCAGTCACTCATAGAGCTGATGTGGGTCCACCAAGCAGAAACTGAATGGGCATGGATGTGACTTCCATCCTGTTTTGGCTCTGAGCAGCAGGGGATCTGCTTAGATTCCTTGCTGATTGTAGCTGACTGCTGCTACGTGTGAAAGGAGGCACTGAAATATGTATTGTGCTTTTAGACTGTGGGGATAACAGTGGGTGCCAAAACTGTGTTTTTTTTTTTGTTTTTTTTTTTTTTTTTGTCTAGACAGCCTATTAGGGAAGTGTTTATTGAACAGGAGTAGGAAGTCCTTGGGAGACTAAAAATCCTGTCCATGGGAGCGGGACACAAACAATGAACACAATGAAATTCTAACCCATCAATAAATTATGAATTTGCCATTATAAGTCTAGTTTTGACCCCAGACAGTATTTATTTAATTTTTTTTTCCCTACAGGCAAGATGTTCAGCCAAACTACTATCTGTAGATTTGAGTCCCTCCAGCTAAGCTATAAAAATATGTGCCACCTTAAACCTCTTCTGAGTCGCTGGCTGGAAGAGGCTCAACGCAATGAAAAGCTTCAAGAGGTAAGCTGCACTTAAACTTCTAAAAATTTGTAGTTCCAAAAACTTGGTGTGAGCAGCCATTTTTAAAGGTATATTTGCTTTGGAAAAGGGGTTCAGTGAGTGACTAATAGAGGCTGCCACTGCTGACTCCCCAGGCTGATCCAGTGGCTTAGCTGGAAACATATACCCAGTGGACTGGTTTATACCCAGTGGACTGGTTTATACCCAGTGGACTGGTTTATACCCAGTCTTCTCTACATCCATTCAAAGTCCAGAATTTATAAAGCTTGTCTGAGCTGTCAGAAAAGGGAAAGCTGAAATTGCTCTGCAGAGGAGAGCTGATTGGGGGGGGGGGAAGGGACACACCCCCTTCACACAGGAACAGAGCTGAGGCTGTCAATTAGCTGGCGACCCTGCCCGTCTCCTCCTTTTTTTTTTTTTTTTTTTTTTTTTTCTTCCCCCCCCCCCCCCTCTAGAATGTCAGAACAGTTCTCCAGTTGACATTTGTTAGATTTGGCATTTATAGCATAATAGTCAAGTTGGATTATTTGTCTGCCCATTGTATGCATGTGGTGCCTTTGAAACCATGCTTAACTATTTTCTTGCTTCTTAGATGGTCAGTCGGGAACAGGCACTGGCTCAGTCCCGAAAGAGGAAACGAAGGACAACCATTGAAAGCGTCGCAAAAAACCACCTAGAGGTTTATTTCCTGGCCAACTCAAAACCAAATGCCCAGGAAATTGAGCAGATTGCCAAGGGCCTTTATTTGGAGAAGGATGTAAGTATCCATTTTCGAGACTTTTAGTACTATGCTTTTATAGTGAAGGTTGTGCAGGCAGGTTCAGTTGGCAAGTCTGCTACTAGGTGGCTTGTTACCAGAATAGTGTTGGGCTACAGCAGACGGTAACATTTGGGTACTAGCCCCCTTTTTAGTTGGAGCCTTCCTGCAGTGATGTCAGGGGTGAGTCTGTCCAGTTATAAGCTTGTTTGGGTGGAGCCTTAGAGCAGATGCAACTGATTTTGATAAATGTAACCAGCACACAGAGGTCAAGGAGAAGTAGACTTGTTCCTGACAATTATGCAGGTGGGGCTAGGGCAGGTTGCAAAAGGCCTTTCTGGCCAAGAGCTTAAGTGAGGCTGCCCCCCCCCCCCCCCCCTGAAGGTCACTGGAGATCTGTACCCATAGAGGAGGTGATTGCTGAAAACTCAGTCCTGTGAGTACTAATGATCCTGGGTGGAAGAGACTGTAGATGGCGTATGGCTGCCTATGCTTTCACATGTGACTATGGACTGTCCATAAAGTGTGATATTGTCAAGTGACTCAGGAATATGTTGTAACTGTTCCACCAGTGCAGCAGCCACATTATGTGGACATTCCTTCCTTTTGGGATGTAAATGTCTATGGCTGGGAGTAAATACAAATGCTCCTGCGCTTGGGGATGGACTCGATGCAGGCTGCAACCACATTAAGAATGTCCTGGAACATGCACACCTTGCTGCCCTCAACAGATGGGGGAATCCAAATCTACTGAATGAGGAAAGAACAAAGAGGGCGCACAGGCCTAGTGCATTACCAGGAAAAATGTTTAATAAGAAATAAAATGGGTGTTGTACTCAAACGACAAAGTCAAGGCACATCATAAAAACAGCTGGGTCAACACCAGTGGCTCTGAGGAAGAGGCAAGTCCTCGAAACGCATCAGCCTATTGGATGTCTACATTCCCCATTACGGACTGTTACTCAGCGCGGTGTTAACCCAGCTGTTCTTTTATGATGTGCCTTGACTTTATTGTCTGAGTACAACACCTATTTTATTTCTTATTAAACCTTTTTATGGTAATGCACTAGGCCTGTGTGCCCTCTATGGCTGGGAGTATTGTCTGGAGGCCTCTAGCGTTGTATGGGGCACAATATGGTGGAGGGTTTGGCCTCGGTGGGAGGACAGTGTTCTAGCAAGGGTAGGGACTTTGCAAGACCCTCTTACAGGTTCTTGAGCCTAGAAACTGCTGGCCATAATTGACTCAGGGCCACCAAGCTGAAAACTTGGTGATGACCCAAAGTGGTAGCCAGGACTTTTAAGGGTGATAATTGGGAGGGAGTCTTGCATTCATATTAGAAGCAAAGATGCAAGGCCCATAGAGGGTTTGTGTATAGTTTGTCACATTTTTGCTTAATTTCTGTTTGTTCTCCAGGTTGTCCGTGTTTGGTTTTGTAATCGTCGACAGAAGGATAAGCGTCATGTTGTGAAGGAGCCTAGTAATGAAGGTTGTGATCCGCAACACTCTGTCCCTCCAGTTCTTGGAGTGGCTTCTCCTCCTCAGAAGATGCGAACTCCAAGATATATGTCGGGATCATCTCCAATTTACAATGCTGCCATTTAACCACAAACGACATGTTCCAACAGGCGCTGCCTCATGGAACACAGCTTAGAAGTCACATCTAACGGAGTCCAGGACTACTGCTTGTCCCAGGATAATGTTCTGGCTCCAGTGTGAAGACTTTTACTTAAAAATTTTAGACACTTTAAATGCATCGGAAGACACTTTTTTACACTGGCAGACATTTTTACTTATGTCTGCCACAGTCTACACCTCCACTACAACAAAGTGGATCTCTCTCCTTCCTCAAGTTAGAGGTGTCAATTAGGGAGAGCTCAGGGTCTTATCAAATGAGAAACTGATATAATATTGCATTTAAGTGGCTTACTGTGTGTTTTTTATTTTTATTTTATGTACGTTTGATATTTTAAAATGCTTTTTTGATGTCGGGTGCAAACAAAATTGGGATTGGAAGGACCTCCCTGAAGTTTAGATATCAGAGGTCTGACTGCCAGCTTTAGTCTTATAGGGGGTAGCTATTGAAATGGCCATTTTTTTGAGTTGACCTGTTGGGGGGGATTGAGCTAACACTGGAATGTTATGATGTCCCTCATTGTGCAAAATGGCCCATGTTTCTTTTTGGGGGAGGTATAGTGAGTTTTGTTAGTTTCAGTTTCAGTTGCAGTTTTCTACTGGCTGATATGCTCACCTACTTCTTCCATTACCTTGTAAGACTAACTTCCAAGTGTACTGATTTTATGATTCTGAATTTTTTTTTTCTGTAACTTGACTGACCATTTTTAATCCTTTAAACTGTATGCAGGCCTACATTAAACCAGAATTTTAGAGTCTGTGAAAACTGGGTAAACTGTATCTCATGATCGTATATTGTCATATGAATTTCCTCTGCTTTTCTGCAGATGTATCTCAAGCTATGTGTTTTTGATTGCACATATGTAAATATAGTTTCTTGGATAAAAAAAAATTAATAATCTGCTTCTGAAGTGTTTGTGTTGTCTGTTCCCAAAACCACCCCCTATGTGATAGAAGGTAGAATTTTTGCCTAGGCTGGATTAGAGTAGACACTTTACCTAAACCGTGACTCAACAGTGAATATTACTATGAAAACCACTGGGCAAAACCTTATTGAACATGTGCCCCACTGAGATCTACTTTTTGCTCACTTGCAAGGGTACCAATCTGTTAATCATTGGGAGGTCAGTGGTTTGGGCAGCTCCACCAGAGAGCCCAGGGCTACCAAACAGAAGGCAGAACATCTCTTCCTCCCCTTCTGACAAATTTTATCTTGGAAGCAACAAGGCCTTTTTGTCACACTTGGTTTGGATAGCTGTTTTTGGAGGGCAGAGGAGGAATCTGGGTATTATAGACCCTTGATCCCTGAGTACCTGTCATTTGCCCATGCTATCGCAAGGGATGTTGAATATAACGCAAAAGGAAACTGAAAAATGTAAGTGCCACCATCCCCTGTGCTCACTTGCAAATGTGAGGTATCGCTGAACAATAACCTCTAGCACCAGAGCTCATGTATAAAGTGATATTTAACCTTTTGGGGTGTTTTTAATACAAAGTCATACTTGCCTGATCTGTGCAATTGCAATGCACAGAGCAGCCCCCATCCTCCTCTGGTCCCCTGCTGCCACTGCTTTGGCAAGTGTCCCCATGGCACACAGCTTGCTATAGGGGCACATGTGTGTGCTCGCTCCCATGCTGCCCTCTGTCTATTGACAGACTTAAGCAGCTTTGATCTGCTCCCTCGTCACAGCAGTGGGAGCCAATAGCTGCTATCAGTCTGCCCGGGAAGGAGGGAGACCATGGTGAGAGCTGCTGCTTTGTGTGTATCACTGGATCAGGCTAAGATGAGTGGACTATATGGAATGTGTAGTACAGGTGTGGAGGGAATGGGGTTTCCCTGAATGCATGAAGTGTGTAAAAAAAAAAAAAAAAAACACTTTAGAACAACTTTAACTCTAAACTGACCCAAAGATTTGCCTATGGAGAAATTTTGTTGCAGTTTCACAGGCATGCATTAAATCTTGACATGTTTGGTATCTATTTTACTTGGCACAAAATTTTATAAAAAAATTGGATCTTGTGTGCACTAAGATCCATTTTAAGTATTTTCCTGAATTAGCATTTTGATCAAGAGCAGCACAAACCTATTTGTGACAACTTCAACAACCACCCTTTCATTTTTTTGGAGCCTCTGCTTTCAGAAAATACACCTCAATCTTTTTATAGAAGTAATTTTCACAAGATTGGCTGCACAGAATTCTGAATCCTTTGGCAGGCTATATCTTCCACTACACATTGACAGATATTGCTTAAGTTGCAGTTGAAGGTGACGGTAGGGGGCACTATTTGTAAATCATTTTCCTGCCACGGTGTTGACTTCATAAAATGATGTGTAAATCAAAGTTTGTGTTCACTCCTATCTCGGCATGTTTTATTGTAGCACAGGTGGTTTGTCACTTCTGCATGCAAAAGACTAGTGTTCACTTCCTCATTGCAAAACTTCAGATACACTTCCCCTGTTTTAAAAGCAGTGCTGATGAAGAAACTTTATCCTAAATATGGAAACATGCCTTAAGCAATACATGGATGTGTTTTGCTGAGCAGACTGCTCAGATTTGGACATGTCCTGTGCTGTAGTGCACATCATCTGTATTCTACTTGACCTGGATTGATGTCAGGGTTTGTAGAGGCCAGGGGCAGACTGACAACTCATGGGGCCCCTGTGTCCTTGCCCATACTCAAAAAAGCCTATAAAAAGGTACTGGGGCATTTCATGGGGCCCCCTACTGACCTCGGGCAGTGCTCAAATGGTCAGTCCGCCCCTGGTAGAGGCTGTGCATGAAATCTGATTGGGGGAGATGTTAGTCTGCCGATTGTTAGTGTAGTACAAAATGAATTGTCCAAGCATGGGTGTAATGCCATGGTCCTGCAGATTGTCTATCTGTCATTAACTCTGATATGAGCAGGCTGTTACTGACAGGAAGCTCAATGAGTGATCAACATTTCTCTGGTAGTTCACTGAAAACTACAAGCCGACTGCCGCAAAGGCTATCAAGACTTGTAGTTTTCCCATACACATAACACCATGAATAAATGTGGGGAAGGGGTTGCAGGGGCTGGTGCATTTGTAAAATGTTACATCCTGCATATTGGTGTAACATTTTACAAAGGGTGGGCTTTAAGATGTCCTTCCTCCAATATTACATTTGGCCGCTGGATCCCAGAATAAATCTACTATTTTGCAGAAGGTAGAGACTGTTTAATTTTTTTTTTTATAGGTACGCCCATTTTTTTATTTTTATAAAAAGAAAAAGAAAACCGGGTGCATCCTGGAAGCTCAGAGTCCTTCATAAGTAGAACTATAGGCAAATTTTTTTTCCCCATTTTTGATATAGTAAGGGAGAGTTAGAACCCCTGTGCGATTTTATTTTATTTTTGCTATGTGTTCCAGTTTGGAGATTTACCTTTTTAACTTCCTGTCCCATAGCCAAACACCAAATCCCTGCAAATTAAGGGAATCCCTTGGGGCTCCAAGGTCACCAGAACTAGTAATCCATTGAAAGATGTTGCCTCTTATTACTTTTCTGGGGACAACCCAAAATATGTGATTTTTCTTTATGTTCACTCTCAAATATAATGGTAAACAGGGCAAATAGAGGGTGAATCTCTTTAACGGGCACAGACAGCAATAAAAATAAACAGACAGGTGTTTTAATCCCTCTCCACTCTTTCCAAACCTCTTTCCAAAGTTTTCATGGTGATTTACTTAAAGTAACTCTTGATGAAAAGAAAATTAAAATGGAGAAAGCTCCTGTTATAGAAGACACTTCTATATTCTTTATCTTGTGCTCCTTTCTCTAAAGCCTTCTCTCTGTTATTGGAGGAACCAAAGAACACGTTGGAGGATATAGGCAACTGACAGATGTGGTGTGTTGGATATGAAGATTATTCAGGCTACAAAGTCATTTTGTAGAGAATCTAATCTATCGCTTTAACCATTCAGAGCAATTTGACAGGTTCTCCTGTAGGAACTTCACACTCATCTTCAGCCTGCTCTGTTGCTTCAGTGGAGCCCTTGATAAATACCGGAGTATGTGACATCTCCATTTTCGAGTTCCTCTTGTACAAAAAGAAAATAAAAACTTTTACTTGCAGTACTCACTCCAATATCTACTGCAAAAGTAGAGACAGAGCCACTTCCACCACCAAGAGATGATTCCCCTTCATATATTAAAGTGGTTGACCAGGTAGTTTGTATGGAGACTACTAAGGTCTTTTCATTCTGGAGTTGGAGGCAATTATTGGACTCCATATGATGTGGGCAATACAGGCCCTACAGTACAGCTGTGTTGTCTGGGTGTTTCTTATGCTATGTATTACTGGGTAATGTATATGTACTCCATGTAAATACCCTTCAGGATGTTTTTTTTTAAACCACTTCAAAACCACCCTGTGTGTGTCTTTTCATTTGATGAAAATGATCAACCTACAGAGGACTAGATTCAAAGACACCCTGAATATCAAAATCAAAAAGATGCAGCAGGCTAGTCCATTTTGCTGAAGTTTCATTGCAGCAACTCAAAATGATACTCAGTAGTTTGTATGGCTCCCATGTGCTTGTATGCATGCCTGGCAAGGTCGGGGCATGCTCCTAATGAGACAACGGATGGTGTCCTGGGGTATTTCCTTCCAGGGCATCACTGAGCTCCTTGACAGTCTGAGGTGTAACCTGGTGGTGTCGGATGGACCGAAACATGATATCCCAGAGGTGTACTGTTGGATTTAGGTCAGGTGAGCGTGGGGGCCATTCAATGGTATCAATTCCTTCATCCTCCAGGAACTTCCTGCATACTCTTGCCACATGAGGCCGGGCATGGTCGTGCACCAGGAGGAACCCAGGATGCACTGCACCAGCGTAGGGTCTGACAATGGGTCCAAGTATTTCATCCCAATACCTAATGGCAGTCAGGGTGCCATTGTCTAGCCTGGAGAGGTCTGTGCATCTCTCCACGGATATACCTTCCCAGACCATCACTGACCTATTACCAAAATGGTCATGCTGAACGATGTTACAGGCAGCATAACGTTCTCCACGGCTTCTCCAGACCCTTCCATGTCTGTCACATGTGCTCAGGGTGAACCTGCTCTCATCTGTGAAAAGTACAGGGTGCCAGTGGTGGACCTGCCAATTCTGGTGTTCAATGGCAAATGCCAATTGAGCTCTATGGTGCTGGGCAGTGAGCACAGGGCCCACTAGAGGACACTGGGCCCACAGGCCACCCTCATGAAATCTATTTCTGATTGTTTGGTCAGAGACATTCACACCAGTAGCCTGCTGAATGTCATATTGTAGGCCTCTGGCAGTGCTCATCCTGTTCCTCCTTGCACAGATATCAGTCCTGTTGAGGGGTTAAGGACCTTCTACAGCCCTGTCTAGCTCTCCTGGAGTAACTGCCTGTCTCCTGGAATCTCCTCCATGCTCTTGAGACTGTGCTGGGAGACACAGCAAACCTTCTGGTAATGGCACGTATTGATGTGCCATCCTGGAGGAGTTGGACTGCCTGTGCAACCTCTGTAGGGTCCAGGTATTGCCTCATGCTACCAGTAGTGACACTGACCCTAGCCAAATGCAAAACTAGTGAAAAACAGTCAGAAAAGATGAGTAGGGAAAAAAATTTCAGTGGACTCCACCTGTAAAACCATTCCTGTTTTGGGGGTCATCTCATCCAGTGCAGCTGTTGTTAATTTCATTAATACCAAAGCAGCTGAAACTGATTAACAATCCCCTCTGCTACTTAACTGACCAGATCAATATCCCAGGAGTTTAATTGACGTGATACTATATTCTGATTAAAAAGTGTTCCTTTCATTTTTTTTGAGCAGTGTACATTGTGGTTTTGAAGTGGTTTAGCAGAGCCATGGTTGCAGCTGTCAGCCATAACCCCAGTATTAAAAGTTTCAGCCGTCAATACCCTTTCTGCTAAAAGTGATCCGAGAAGCTGAGTAGCTGCTAGATTTCTTTTAGAAGCAGCAGGAAAAGTCATCCTTCTGCTCTCCGGTGCTGTTTTCTTGTTTCCTTACCTGTCTCAGCCTGGGATCTGATCCGGTAGTGGATGAGGCTGGCCATAGAGGTGATCAGTGACAGGAACGTGCTCAACCAGCTCTATGGTCTAGGAGACCGCAAGTGACAAGTATTTAATCACTTCTGGTTCTCGAGAAAGAAAAAGGGGCATTTTTGGGGGGCGAAAGCATGAGATCAAAGTTTTTTTGTTTTGTTTTTTATATGATGCTTTCAAGGGTAGAGGAGAGATCTGGGGTCTTATAGAAGAATATCTGTCATGCTTTTTGCTAGCAAGAGATGTTTAAATTTTTTGTGATAGCAATAAAAATGATATTAAAGAATTAAAGAGACCATGCAAAAATAAGCCTGAAACACAGTAAACTGGCCCTTTGCTTAGAAAGTTTGGAGACCTCTACTCTAGGGCCTCTGCTGACGAAAAAAATCTACGATGTTTGGGGGTTATAAGTAATTTTCTATCAAAAAATACTGATTCTGACAGCGAAAAGTGTCAGGATTGGCCTGGTCTTAAAGTGGGCTTCTGTTGTTGATACACTTCTTTTCAGGGATGTCTATTAATAATGAAACGATTAATTATTGTTATTTTTTTAATTATTAAGTTAATTATTAATAATAGAATATTATTCTATATAATACAATTTGTAAGGACCAAGTTTAGGGTCCCCTTAATCACAACTTGCATTTTTACTTTCTTCACATGTCAAAGAAAACAGTTCACATCAAAGCTCAAAAAAACCTAATAAAGTAAAACTAAAAAAATAGTAAAATCCTAATAAAAAAAAGTTGAAAACTAATATTTAAATAATTAATATTTGAATATTTTATTCAATACAATTTGTAAGGACCAGTTTTAGGGTCCCCTTAAATACAACTTGCATTTTTACTTTCTTCGCATGTCAAAGCAAACACTTCACATAAAAGCTCATAAAAAAAAAACCTAATACAGTAAAACTACAAAAATTTTAAAATCCTGATAAAAAAATGTTGAAAACTAATAGGTATTAATAGTAGAATATTATTTTATATAATACAATTTGTAAGGACCACTTTTAGGGTCCCCTTAAACACAACTTGCATTTTTACTTTCTTCATATGTCAAAGCAAACACTTCACATCAAAGCTCATATAAAAACTAATAAAGTAAAACTAAAAAAATTGTAAAATCCTAATAAAAAAATGTTGAAAACTAATAATTATTAATAACAGAATATTATTTTATATAATACAATTTGTAAGGACCACTTTTAGGATCCTCTTAAACACAACTTGCATTTTTACTTTCTTCACGTCAAAGCAAACACTTCACATCAAAGCTCATACAAAAGAAAACTAATAAAGTAAAACTACAAAAATAGTAAAATCCTAATAAAAAAAACCATTGAAAACTAATAATCAATTATTAGTAATAGAATATTATTTTATATAATACAATTTGTAAGGACCACTTTTAAGGTCCCCTTAAACACAACTTGCATTTTTACTTTCTTCACAAGTCAAAGCAAACACTTCACATCAGAGCTCATAAAAA
Organism: Staurois parvus; assembly: GCF_062004578.1. Taxonomy (NCBI): domain Eukaryota; kingdom Metazoa; phylum Chordata; class Amphibia; order Anura; family Ranidae; genus Staurois; species Staurois parvus. The sequence goes on along the minus strand of NW_028317950.1, from coordinate 11,774,246 downwards.
AAACGAATAAAGTAAAACTAAAAAAAATAGTAAAATCCTAATAAAAAAAAAGTTGAAAACTAATAATTATTAATAATAGAATATTATTTTATATAATACAATTTGTAAGGACCACTTTTAGGATCCCCTTAAACATAACTTGCATTTTTACTTTCTTCACGTCAAAGCAAACACTTCACATCAAAGCTCATACAAAAGAAAACTAATAAAGTAAAACTAAAAAAATAGTAAAATCCTAATAAAAAAAACATTGAAAACTAATAATCAGTTATTAATAATAGAATATTATTTTATATAATACAATTTGTAAGGACCACTTTTAGAGTCCCCTTAAACACAACTTGCATTTTTACTTTCTTCATATGTCAAAGCGTACACTTCACATCAAAGCTCATATAAAAACTAATAAAGTAGAACTAAAAAAAAATAGTAAAATCCTAATAAAAAAACTTTCAAAAATGACGCTCAAGCCATTAGAGTTTCCCTTGCCAAAATAGTAACCTGCTAGTCATAAATTGTACATTCCCTGAAAAGCAAATTTGGAATACTTTTTTATTTAAAGATGAAACTTTTCTACATTCTATAAAATATAAAGCAGAACTTCTTTTCACATCCTATAAAAGTTCTGCTTTCTGTTATGTATGCCTCCATTGTGGGCAGTATGGAACTTTCCGTCCTGTAGAGAGTGACCTGTATATGATGATGAAGCTCCTCTCTGACCTCTGATATCCTTGTTTTTCTCAGCAGGTGCTACAAATGGGAGAAAAATGAGATATTGTCCTTCCATAATAGCAGCTCTGTCCTGACAGCTGATATATTAGCAGAAATGGATCTTCGTCTCTGTCATGTCTTATTAGGGGAAATGTTCAGGAGGATTGCAATCTGTCGCTTCAGGGCTCAGCGATATACCCGCAGGAACACGCTTAAACAGTACGAGCAACTCTGGCTAGGAAGAAACATAGGGTCATGCAGGGATGATTTTAAGGAGAACTCCGCACAAATACCTGAAGACAACCCAGACGGAATCCTTTGAATGCTGTTTTTAACTCTCCTGGGAAAAATTTGTAATAACATTTTTTAATAATTGGTATGCTTGATCCATCAGCACCACTAGGTTCACACCTATGCAGGTTGCGTTTGAGCCGTTTCTTCATTGCATTACGTTTTTGCCGCATTTTTTATGCGTTTTGCATTTTTTTTCTTGTTGCTAGGCAGATTTAAAATGCAAAATATGTCAAAGATGCAGCAAAAGCGCAATACATGCTTTTCTGAAACGTTTCCATTGAAGTCTATTTAAACAAAAACGCAACTTTTTGCATTCAAAAAACTGCCTGACCCTTTCCAAAAAATGCACCGGGTGAAAACGCAGTGTGAACATGTCCCATAGGAAATCATGTTAAATGGACTGTACTGTGTTTCTGCAAAATGCTGCAGAAAACACTTAGATGGGAATCTAGGGTAAAGTACAAATCTACATAAAAGAAAAAGGGAAAGTGGACTTTTAGCCTGAGTTCACATATATGCGGTGCGGTATATCGCATGTTATTCGCACAGGTACCACACAGCATTCCTGTGCAAATCACATGCGAATTGCGTGCGGTGCGATTGGAGCCACACATTTTGTATGGCTTCAATCGTACTGCATCTGCACCAAAAAGGTGCAGGACCCTTTTTTTGTCCACATTAAAATCGGACCGCATGGGTGTTCACACCTATGCGATCCGATTCTGCACATTGCACTGCGTTTTGCAGACCAATTTCAGGGTGTTGTTAGCTTAACATACACACCCACAGCGGTCCACATGACGGGGTGCGATTCTGATGTGGTGCAAAATTCACAGAGAAATCGTTGCGAATTTTGCACCGCATTAGTGTGAACCCAGAATTAAAGCGGAGATCCACCCAAAAGGGGAAGTTCCACTTTAAGCCTTTGTCCCCCGCACTGCATTAAAGATTGGCACCTTTGGGGGAGCAGATACCCGAATTTGACAGGTACACGCTCCCACTTCCACTGTGATTGCCTAGGTGATCGGAAGCGGAAGTTGTCCTCTCCCCTCTCACTCCGTAGTCTTCTGGGATACATGACAGGTACAGTATCAGAAGATTACGGGGCGATTCACAAAGTGCAGCGCTTCTCGCACATGTGCAGTTGGCACCCGGATGTGGAGCCGCAAGCTGTCACATCCAGGTGCCCATACTAAAGATGTCGGCACCAGGGAGGGAAGACGGCCGGTGAAAGCAGCCGTGGTGAGGACATCGCTGCACCGAGGGACAGTTAAGTGGCTCTGAGGAACAGGCTGAGTCCTTGAAACGCGTCAGACTGTTGGAAGTCCAGGGTTCCATTTATGAGCTTATATGCAGTGTGGATTGGACGCCGCTGTTTAGTGTGATGTACCTTTGTCCTGTATGTCAATTGTGAGTACGATACTTACTTTTTAACCTTTTATTAAGTATTTTTATGATAATGCACTAGGTCCCTCTGTTTGTTTTCTTTGCTCACAGGTAAGTAGCTGTATTTTAAAAGTCAGCAGCTACAGCTTTTGTAGCTGCTGATTTTATTTTTTTTTTTTTTTTTCAGCTGGAACTCAGCTTTAACCACTTGCCCTTCTGAGGAATTACCCCCCTTTCTGACCAGGCCATTGTTTGCATTACGGTGCTGCGTTACTTTAATGGACAATTGTGCTGTCATGCAACAGTGCACCCAAATGAAATTGACATTCTTTTTTTCCCATGAATTGAGATTTCTTTTGGTGGTATCTGATCTCCTGTTTTATTGTTTGCGCTATAACAAAAAAGACTGACAATTTTGAGAAAAAAAACTATATTTTGGACTTTTTGCTATTAAACATGTCCAATAAAAAAAAATTATAAAAAAATTAAATTTTGTCATACATTTAGGGCAAAATTTATTTGTCAACATGTCTTTGCTAAAAGAAAAATCCCAATACGTATAAACTAATTGGTTTACATGAATGTTCTAGTGTTTACAAATGGCGGTATAGATACTAGGATTTTTTTTTTTTTACTAGTAATGGTGGTGCTCAGCGACTTATAGTGGGACTGCGGCGGGCATTCTGACAATGGGGAGAACTGACTTGATGTCACTGACATCCCCAGTGACACCAATACAGTGATCAGTGCTAATAAAAAGCACGGACACTGTACTAATGGCACTGGACAGGAAGGGGTTAACATCTGGGGCGATCAAAGGGTTAACTGTGTGCTGTTTTACTATAAGCTGTGTCTGTGTGCTTCACTGTAAGCCAAGCATAGCAGTGTGCAGGAGCTGACAGGCAGGAGAACTCCTCCCCGTCGGAAGCTGCAAGTTGAAGGGAAGGACCTCCAAGGTGATATTCTCTGAAATATTCCTGTTCCATGCGCAACTCAGGAAAGACGGGGAGATTAGAGAACTCAATGCATGGCTGAAGACCTGGTGTAAGAGGAAAGGATTTGGGTTAATAGAGCACTGAGCTGACTTTTCATTGGGGTGCAACCTATATGCTAGAGATGGTCTGCACCTAAATGGAAGGGGGTCTGCTGTGCTAGAGGAGAGGTTTATGGGAAGGCTGGAGGAGTATTTAAACTAGGATCGAGGGGGGATGGAGAATTAGATTATAACGGGGTAGACAGATCAGACGGGTCAGTACTTATTGGTTGGTTGAATGGGGAAAGATGGGGGGAAGGCTATGGCAGATGATAGGAAGGTTCCTATGTTACAAACAACCAGTGGAATTGCCACCATTTGTATGAAAATGAAAAATATGCAAAATACGTGTGAACAAGGTGTCAATGAATTAACGTTTTTGTTCACCAATGCCAGAAGTCTGCCAAGCAAAACAGGTGAGTTGGAAGCTTTCATGCTTGAAGAGAACTATGATATAATTGGTATTGCTGAATCTTAGCTTCATTCTTCAAAAGACCGGGCCATTAATATTCCTGGCTATGTTCTCTTTCGGAGAGACAGGGTAAAAAGGAAATGTGGTGGTGTCTGTCTCTATGTGAGAAGTGATCCCAGAGCGAGTGTAAAAGAGGACCTAGTTGATGGAGAGTGTGATGAGGCTGAAGTATTATGGGTGGAACTGCACATGGGGGTGCGTACTACACAGGTAATCATTGGAGTTTGTTATAGGCCTCCCAGTGTTAATGAGGAGGTGGAAACTCAGCTCCTTGCACAGATCGGAAGTGCTGCAAGGGCTGGGACAGTGATAATAATGGGGGACTTCAACTACCCAGAAATTGACTGGAGTAATCGTACTGCAGGAACAGTTAAAGGGCAAACATTTTCAAACCTACTACAGGACAATTTTATTGTACAGTTCATGAAGGCCCCAACTAGAAAAGATGCTCTGCTGGACCTGGTTATCTAAAACCATGCAGAGCTTATTACAAATTTCCATATAAAAGAACATCTGGGTAGCAGTGACCATAACATGATTTCAAGTGGGAAAAATAAAAACGCTCAATTTTAAGAGAGCTAATTTTCCAAGGCTGAGAGCTGCTCTCCAAGACTTAGACTGGGAGGGAATATTGGCATCGATGAACACAACACAGAAATGGTACTTCTTCAAAAAGACTGTATGTGAACACACTGCAAAATGTATTCCCATGGGCAACAAGTTTAAAAGGCTAAAAATCAAACCTATGTGGCTTATGGCCAAAGTTAAAAAAAGCTATAAATAATAAGAAAAGAGCTTTTATTAAATATAAAAATGAAGGAACGCTATCATCGTTTAAACATTACAAAGAATATAACAGAATATGTAAAAAGGAAATAAAGGCCACAAAAATTGAATACGAATGACAGATTGCAAAAGATAGCAGGACCAACCCCCAAAAATTCTTCAAATATATTAATAGTGAAAAGGTCCGGTCCGAGCATGTAGGTCCTTTACAAAATAATCTAGAGTGGGTGACTGAGGGCAAAAAGTTTATTAAATACCTTCTTCAGCTTTGTGTATACAAAGGAGCATGGGGGTGCTCTTGTCCATAATGGGCATGGTATTGACACAGCTCCAGATGATCCACATTGGCTCACAATTGATATGATCCAAAAATATTTAGACAGTATAAAGGTGAATAAAGAACCTGGACCGGATGGCACACATTCATGGGTCCTTAAAGAATTGAACTCTGTCATTTCAAAGCCATTGTTTCTCATTTTTAGGGACTCTTTAATGACTGGCATAGTACCACTGGATTGGCATAAGGCCAGTGTGGTGCCAATATTCAAAAAGGGGTTTTAAAATCTTTACCAAGTAATTATAGACCTGTTAGTATAACTTCTATAGTTGGGAAGATACTGGAGAGTTTAATAAAAGACCACATAGATGAGTTCTTGCTGAAAAAAAATATTCTAAGCAACAGACAACATGGATTCATGAAAGACAGAAGTTGTCAAACAAATCTGATTTCTTTTTATGAGGGGGTGAGCAAAACCTTGGACAAGGGTGGTGGTGGTGGACGTGGTGTACTTGGATTTTGCAAAAGTGTTTGACACAGTTCCCCACACATGGATAATATGTAAGGTAAAGTCTACAGGCTTGGAAAAATCTGTATGTAAATGGATAGAAAACTGGCTAAAAGATCGTATTCAGAGAGTAATGGTTAATGATTCATACTCTGAATGGTCTGGGGTTGTCAGTGGTGTACCCCAAGGTTCAGTGTTGGGACCCTTACATTTTAATATATTTATAAACGATATAGGGTCTGAGATTAAAAATCCCATTTCAGTCTTTGCAGATGACACCAAGCTGTGCTGTGGAATAACGTCCTTACAGGATGTCTCCAATTTACAAGCCGACCTCAATGCACTGTTTAATTGGGCAACTATGTGACAAATGAGGTTTAATGTTGATAAATGCAAGGTTATGCACTTGGGGGCTAAGAATATGCAATCATCATACATACTAGGGGGGTACAACTGGGGGAATCAATGGTGGAGAAGGATCTGGGAGTTCTGGTAGATCACAAGCTTAATAATGGCATGCAATGCCAAGCTGTGGTTTCTAAAGCGAGCAAAATCCTCTCTTGTATTAAAGAGGTATAGACTCCAGAGAGAGAGATATCATATTACCCCAGTACAAATCATTAGTAAGACCTCATCTGGAATATGCAGTTCAGTTTTGGGCACCAATTCACAAAAAGAACATTGGGGAACAGGAGAAAGTACAGAGATGGGCAAACAAACTGATAAGAGGTATGGAGGAGCTCAGCTATGAGGAAAGATTAGAGGAACTGAATTTATTCTCTCTTGAGAAGAGGAGATTAAGGGGGGATATGATCAACATGTATAAATACATCAGTGGTTCATATAGTGAACTCGGTGTAGAGCTATTCACCCTGAGGTCATCACAGAGGACAAGGGGGCACTCTTTACATCTGGAGGAAAAGAAATTTAATCTCCAAAAACGGAAAGGTTTCTTCACAGTGAGAGCTGTGAAAATGTGGAATAGACTCCCTAATGAGTTGGTTCTGGCCAGCTCAGCGGATTGTTTTAAAACAGGTCTGGATTCTTCCTTGAATACACATAATATAACTGGATACTAACATGTATAGGTAAAGTTGATCCAGGGAATATCCGATTGCCTCTCAGGGGATCAGGAAGGAACTTTTTTCCCTGCAGGAGCAAATTGGATCATGCTTTGCTGGGGGTTTTTTTGCCTTCCTCTGGATCAACTGTGGATATAGGATTATAACTTTTTTTTTTTTTTTTTTAATGATTGAACTGGATGGACTTTTGTCTTTTTTCAGCCAGACTAACTATGTAGCTATGTAACTATGGAGATGCTCAACAATCACCGGGTGCCGGCGAGTAATCACCAGCTGGGACCCAGTAATTGACAGCCGCGGCTGTGAAGGGTGGCGTGGGTAGGGCAGGCGCGCATCTCGACCGCGCCCCCTACCCGGAAATGCAAAATCATATATATATATAAGTGATTTCTCCTAGATTGTAAGCTCGAAAGAGCAGGGCCCTCGTGTAGTGTATTGTTACTGTCTTGTCTCATGTTCTGTCCCCCTTGCTACTGTACAGCGCTGAGCATACCCTCTGGCGCTATATAAATACTGTATAATAATAATAATCCGTGCCGCCCTGTAGCAGTATTTCTACTATAGGGCAGATGGGAAGCGGTTAATGACCATCTCATCTTCTTCGTGAAATCTGTGTTTTCTGCCTCCTTGTAAAATCCTCCATGCACTTCCTGACCTATCATTTTCCCTGCATGTTATTTGTGGTCTTGTGCACTGCTTTATGCACACTACAGATCCCATAGTCCATAGTCCATCTCTGGGGTGAGCAAGAGAGGGTGGCTATGTTCCTTCATACATAGTGAACGCATTAAAAAGGCACACAGAATGCAGGGACTATGGTGGTAACTAGCCCTGAAAGGGTGTAAGTTGCTTCCTCTGATCAGGTGCTGATAAAGACAGATCTTCCCACTTAGCAGTCAGTTTAATGAAACTGCTAGCAAAGCCTTCATTTGTATATCCAGTATTGGAGATCCTCTAAAATCCTTCACTGTATGTGTTTGACCTGGAATTTGGAGTGAACAAGCCTAACAGGCAGGCTAGAAGAGAATTCCTTTTTTCATGGAAGATTGTAGAAAGTTCAATTAAGTCACCCTGACAGTATACTCCCCATACAAGTAAGTCAATCATTTCAGTCCTTAAACTGGCTGCAAACCCTTACATATACCCAATGAAGTGACTGGCCGCAGGTGATACACAGAGATGAGACAAATCCTCTTACATAAGTTGTACCTGTTTATCTGTCGTCTTCACTTCGCTACACCATTCAAAGTGCTAAATTTATAAAACTTGTCTGAGAGTTCAGAAAAAAGGGGGTGTAGAGCTAAAATAACACCCACGGAGCTCAGTGAGGAGAGTTCTGAGAGCTGATTGGAGGGAAGAGACATGCCCCCCTACAGCACACAGGAACAGAGCTGAGGCTGTCAATCTGTTGGAGGTCCCTCCCCATCACCATTTTTCTCTTGGTGTCAGGAAAACTTCTCAGAAGTGATTTATACTGATAGTAGTAATAAGGATGTGCTTGATGTTCGAGTCGAACGTAAGTTCACCGAACACACAAATGGTAAGGGCGTTCAGCGGGCTATTCGCCCGCCACACTCCACAATGCACTGCACTCTCACAGTGCATTGTGTTTTGTCAAAGCCAGGTCACGTGCAATGCTTTGGCCAATCACAGCACAACTGGGCAGAGCTAGCAGTGACATCATCACTAGCTCCGCCCAATTGTTTACATCTGACCAGCAAATGTTAGATTTTGGCAAGTGCCTGGCGGGTGGGGACGAGTTGGTGGGCATCGGGGTTTTTTTTATTTCGGCGAGTCGGCATCGTGGCAACACTGGAAGCTGTGAATGATGATAGATTACAATGATGAAACCATTTTTGGCTTTTTCTCTTAATAAAGGACTTGTCAAAAACTGTTATTTTCTTTTTTGTTCAATAAAGGAATTTTCAAAAGTCTGGCGTCTTTATTTTTTTACTGAATTTAACCCTTTAGTGAATGGGTAGGGGTACAAGTACAAGTACCCCTTACTCATTCACAAGGGGGGGGGGCAGCATTTGAGTGCCACCTTATTTAAACAGGTAACCTGATGCTGAAGAGCTCCCCTTCTCACAAACCCCCACAACCCTGGCCCAGAAGAAGAGGCCCTTGTCCCCATCAGCATGCTGACACCATTCCAAAACTAAGGACATGTGGCCCTGATAAGCTTCTGGGGGGGTAGTTGGGGCATGCTCATCCCCCCCCCCTTTCCTGCCCTGCCAGGCCTGTGCTCAGGTCAAGGGTCTGGTAGGAATTTAGGGGGGTCCCCAAGCTTCCCCCTATTTTTTGAGGGTGGGGTTGCCCTTAAAAGACCTACCAGACCTAAAGGGCCTAGTATGGCTTTTAGGGGGGGACCCCATGCACTTTAAAAAAAAACTTTTTACAGGGTCCCTCCTAACCTTCTTACCAGACCTAAAGGATCTGGAATGAATTGGGGGGGGCACACTGTTGTTTTTTTTTTTTAAATGTAATTTAAAAAAAAAGTCAATCCTGCTGAAGCAGGTTCTATACATTGTACAGATGTGCACCTTTGCAGATAGTTTAAGGGGACCCCCCAGGCATGATATTTAAAGAAATTTATTTTTAATTTAAGGAATGAAAAATGACTGCTCCTTTAACAATGGTGAAATTTGTTTTTTCACACAGGACAGTACCTGAGTCCCTATACCCCTTTTATGGACAATAACTTGCATATAAGCCTTGTAAATGGACACTTTTGAATTGACAAGTTCGAGTCCCATAGACTTGCATTGAGTTCAAAGTTTGCGGTCGAACATTCATTAGGGTCAAATGTTCGATCTTGATCCAAAATGGGGTTGTTCGACCCATCACTAACTGTATGGAGTTAACACATATAATAATAGTATATAAGTTCCTTTTTATTATATTTTTGGATACATTGACACCTGCAGCCTCTGCACATATGTGCGGCACTCCCTGAGCTTGTGCAGATGTACTGCAGAACTTTCCAAAAGACCTGTGCCGCATCTGCACACACACAGACTTTCCCAGCATGCTCACGGCTATCACCAGGGATGTGTTACATGGATATTGCAGAAGGCAGCAGGGGGTGCAATGGCCATCTCACCTAAGCTTCAGTGCAGCACTGAAATGGCCAGAACACATCTAAAATTTACAGTAAGAGCTCGATCACACTAGCCTTGGTCACCGAAGAGAGATCTATGTTTGGATCGCTCTTCAGAGAGCATTCAACAGGTGGTAAGGAGGTGTTGTATTGCCTCCTCACCACCTGCTTTAACCCCTTGAACCCTGGGGTAGTTGCAGAGTGGCCCCTATTCGCTTGAATGGGTGGTGGTTTGTCAGGCGGTAATGCCCACAGAAAGTGAGAGGGGCTACAATTCCTGCTGCTGCCCCGAAACAAAATATTGAGGCTACAGCATGTGTATACCCTGGGTGCTGCCTCTGCAGCTAAAGGGAGAGAGCTGTTGGGGGGACAGTAAAGGCCCCCCAACCACTAGTGTGAATGAGCCCTAGTAATCTGAAATGTGGGAGCAGGATGGGGTTGAAGTCAGAAGGAATAAAGTAATTTTATTGGCTGAGGTCCCCCCCCCCATTTCTATAAAATAAAAAAAACTGTGTTTTTAAAGCCTAAGTTTAGTCAAAATTTAAAAATCAACACAAGGGACATTACATGCTACTGATCTGACATGTCCCTTGTGCTGCTGGCTCCTGTATTTTTGAAATCTTCCCCCCATCCAATGTCTCCCCTCCCTCACTGCCTTAGTCTCAGTATGGTGGGGGTTAACAGAGCTGAGGGATCAGTGGCAGGCCCTCAGGAGTACCCAACTATGCCTATCCTTTCCATTCTCCCCTCCCCTTCCATTCATGGAAGATGTACTGTAGCCTACGAATGGAGGAGGTGGATCTTTCATTTGTCCACCCCTCTTCCTTTCATAGATCATTTTCATTTTAGCTTCCAGTTTTAGGAACCTGGGAGGACCTGCCACTGAACAGCTAATGGGAAGTGTCCACTTCACTGAGCCAGGCACAAGGAGAAAAAGCCATCTCTTCTGCAGGTCAAAAGATAGAGGGCTTACCATTTACAACAGCATAGCTTTACACCAGTGGTCTCCAAATTGCGGCCTGGGCACCGAATGTGGCCCTTTGTTGGCCTATGTCCGGCCCTTGGGGAACTATTCCTCCCACTGACACCAACAATGGGGCACTGTTCCTCTCACTGATACCAAAGATGGGGCACTATTCCTCTCACTGATACCAATGATGAAGCAGTATTCCTCTTGCTAACACCAATGATGGAACACTATTCTTCTCACTGACACCAACGATGGGGCACTTTTCCTCCCACTGACACCAATCATGTGGTATTATTCCTCCCACTGACACCAACAATGGGGCACTATTCCTCCCTTTGACACTAATGACGGGGCGCCATTCCCCTCACTGACACCAATGATGGAGCACTGTTCTTCCCACTGACTCCAACAATGGGGCACTGTTCTTCCCACTGACTCCAACGATGGGACACTGTTCCTTCCATTGACACCAATGATAGGGCTCTATTCCTCCCATTGACAACAATCATGGGGCACTATTCCTCCCACTGATGCCAACGATGGGGCAGTATTCCCCCCACTGACACCAATGATAGGACACTGTTCCCCCCACTGACAATGATGAGACACTGTTCCTCTCACTGACACCAATGATGGGGCACTATTCCTCCCACTGACAACAAAGATGAGGCAGTATTCCTCTTGCTGACACCAATGATGGAGCACTATTACTCTCACTGACACCAACAATGGGGCACTGTTCCTCCCAATGACACCAACGATGGGGCACTGTTCCTCCCACTGACACCAACAATGGAGCACTGTTCCTCCCACTGACACCAACGATGGGACACTATTCTTCCCACTGATAACATTGATGGGGCACTAATATTTCCTTTAATACCAAAGATGGGACATTGTCCATGGTCCAGCCCCCCTAAAGTCTTAAACACAGTAAATTAGCCCTTTGTTTTTAAAGTTTGGAGACCCCTGCTCTGAACCATGTTGCAGCAGTGCCCTGCTGATTAGGGACAGGATCTATACTCAGCAGTTAATCAACACCTCAGGTTACTTTCTAGTATATAACAAAATAATTCTGTGCTAAATGTCTTAATCACAGAGAAGATAAAGCAGCTGACATAAAATTTCTGGTGACAATGAAAATGAAAAACTATAAAACATGAAGCGCTTAATCTCTCATAATAAATATATACATTATGAAATTAAGGAAAAGTCTGAAAAGGAGAAAAGTCCTTAAGATTGTGAAGAAATCTTCCATATATCAAATTGGAAAAAGGGTGATGAGTTGGGAGAGAGAGAAAAAGTCCTCCACCAACAACATACACAGCCTCTTACCAGAGGGTAAGACCACAGGTCATGCAGTCTTACACAGGGTTTATGGTCGATCAAATGAAAGAGTAGGACCAGGTAACTTCTCCACCTGAAGGCACCTCCACAGCTCATACCACAAAGGTTGTACTTCAAAATAGTGGTTTGCAAACATAGGGATGGAAATATGGAACCACAGGACTTCTCCACCAAAAGACAACTCCTCAGTTTATAATGTAGAGGTTATACTTCATTAAACCATCTCAGGATATTAGGGTGGATGTACGAGAGAAACAAAGGTTCCTCATGGCATAGTATTAAGAAAAAGCTATGTTTAATAGAAAAAATGCATTTACAAACCAACAGTAGTAAAAACATATGACCTGGTACCTGGTGTGCCAGTTTTGGGTGGAGAGCTCTGATTTGGAGATCCGTGCAAAGATGGCCGTTGGTGAAAGGAGGAGTCCTTTGCCCATATGTATGCTGAGGCACACAGTGGTTTATTGTAATAGGGTTGTTGTAGTTTAATTTTAGGACATCTAAAAAGTCCTTAAGGTTGTGAAGGAATCTTCCATATATCAAATTGGAAAAAGGGTGATGAGTTGGGAGGGAGAGAAAAAGTCCTCCACCAACAACATACACAGCATCTTACCAGAGGGTAAGATCACAGGTCATTCGGTCTTACACAGTGTTTATGGTCGATCAAATTGAATAGTAGGACCAGATAACTCCACCACCTGAAGGCACCTCCACAGCTCACACCACAAAGGTTGTACTTCAAAATAGTGGTTTGCAAACATAGGGATGGAAATATAGAACCACCAAAAGACAACTCCTCAGTTTATAACATAGAGCTTATACTTCATTAAACCATCTCAGGAATTTAGGGTGCATGTACGAGAGAAACAAAGGTTCCTCATGGCATAGTATTAAGAAAAAGCTATCTTTAATAGAAGAAATGCACTTAGAAACCAACAGTAGTAAAATCATATGGCCTGGTACCTGGTGTGCCAGTTTTGGGTGGAGAGCTCTGATTTGGTGATCTGTGCAAAGATGGTCCATGGTGAAAGGAGGAGTCCTTTGCCCATATGTGTGGTGAGGCACACAGCGGTTTATTGTAATAGGGTTGTTGTAGTTTAATTTTAGGACGTCTAAAAATAATGGTGTCATCAAAGCATTCATCAGGAGGCAGATGTTTTATTGAACAAGACGCGTGCGCTCATTGTGCCGGGGATGTTACAGGACAACAGACATTTACAATGTGACTCTTCAGGACCACACACACGGCCTGCAGCAAAGAAGGAAGGTGACCGCAGAGTGAAGCTTTGTGACAGTTCATCCTGTCCTCATAAAACAGATCTGTCATTCCTCAGATCATGTCTGCTGCCAAGTATCCCTTATCACAGCTGTTAAATATATATAAGTTCATAACCTTTCCTTTTCTTATATGCAGTAAAAATTCTGTATCGTACTTTTCTCCTGAGCAGTCTGTCTGTTGTTCCATTAGAACAGGATAACCAGATAAGTGGTAGCCTTGATTGTCTCGTAATTTGATATACTTCTTCAGGGCAATGTGACTATACAATCATGGCCAAAATATTGGCACCCATGCATTTCTGTCAGCACTTTGCCCATAAAATTGTTGCAAATACAAATGTTTAGGCATTCTCATGTTTATTTCTTTTCTTTGCATTGGTATGACACAAAAAAGTGAAGAAACAAAAGGCCAAATCTAAGGCGAAACCCCAAAAATGGAGTTGACAAAATTATTGGCACCCTTAATTTAATATTTGGTAGCACACCCCTTGGAAAAAATAACTGAAACCAATCTCTTCAATGAGTTTTTTCCACCTCTCTGCTGCAATTTTGGACAACTCTGCTGTCACCAACTACTCTATATCTCTTAGATTGGAAGAGTTCCTTTTCCCAACTACTGTTCTGAGATCTCTCCACAGGTGCTCTATGGGATTGAGATCTGGACTCATTGCTGGCCAGTTCAATACTCCCCGATTCTTTTTCTGAAACCATTTCTGGGTGCTTTTTGTGCTTTGGGTTATTGTCCTTCTGTAAGCCTCATGACCTCTGACAGAGACCCAACTTTCTGACGCTGGGCCCTACATTGCACCCCAGAATTCTTTGGTAGTTTTCAGATTTCATAATGCCATGCATACGGTCAAGACATCCAGTGCCTGAAGCAGCAAAGCAACCCCAAAACATCAGGGAACCTCCACCATGTTTGACTGTATTCTTTTCTTTAAAAGCCTCATTTCTATTTCTGAAAACAGCAGAATGATGGACTTTACCAAAAAGCTGTAATTTTCGTCTGTCCACAGCACATTCTCCCAAAAGGATATTGGCTTCCTCAGGTAAGTTTTGGCAAACTCAAATGTGGCTTTTTTATGTTTTTGTGTCAGCAGTGGGGTCTTCCTGGGTCTCCTACCATAGCGTCACTTTTCATTCAGATGGCAAAATATGGTGCAAGCTGACACAGTTGTACTCTGTGCCTGAAGGTCAGCTTGAATTTGTATGGAAGTTGATCGAGGTTCTTTAGCCACCATTCGAAAAATCCTTCCTTGCAATCTTTGATCAAGTTTTTCACTTTCGTCCACATCCAGGTAGATTAGCTACAGTGCCATGGGCTATTGACAATGTTGCGCACAGTGGACACAGGAACATTAGGATCTGTTAATTGATACAGGTGAATTTAATTACACATTACAGGAGCATCACAAACTTGGAATGCAAACTTGGAATTATTTCTTACAATTTTGAGACAGGCCAATAATTTTGCCCAGTCCATTTTTTGGGGTTTTGCGTAGAATGTGTCAGATTTGGCTTTTTGTTTCTACACTACAAACAAAAATAAACATGAGAATGCCTAAACATTTGTAATTGCAACAATTTTCTGGACAAAGTGGTGTATTATCTGATAGAAAGGGGTGTCAATATTTTTGTCCATGACTGTATACCAGAGCTATAGGCAGATATCATAGAACCATGTGTATTCCAGATAGGTATGAATTTACTTATTTTATTTACTACAGGTACTTATATAGCGCCGTCAATTTTTACGCAGTGTATATATTGTACATTCACATCAGTCCCTAACCCTCAAGGGGTGTACAATCTAAGGTCCCTAACTCACATTCATACAAACACATACTAGGGACAATTTAGACAGAAGCCAATTCACCTACCAGCATGACTTTGGAGTGTGGAAGGGAAACCGGAGTACTCGGAGGAAACCCATGCAGGCACATGGAGAACATGCAAACTCCAGGCAGGTGGTGTCGTGGTTGGGATTCGAGCCAATGACCCTAGTACTGCCAGGCGGAAATGCTAACCATTTAACCACTGTGCTACCCATGAATTAATATTTAAAGCTGAAAACTGGACTAAACAAATACCAAAATGCAAGACAACTGATTATAAAGTGTGCACTGGAGTTTGGTGTATCTATGTATTAGTGTATCTAAATGTGCTAGTACATCTAGCAATCCCCTCTCCCCAGACTGACAATTCTTCTGTCCAAAAGTGCCCCCTGTGCTCTTTCATCCAGAGTGGCACTCTAATACAGAGGGTGTGTTACGAGCCAGATCACCAGGTAAAAACAGAATGAAAAAAGCCTATCAAAAGAAAACAAATGCAGCCAGCGCATATAATGATTGATAAGTTGCAATATATTAAATTTTTGGTGTTACAAAACCCACTACAGTAAAATCAGTCTGTATATGCAGTAAAGCATGCTTGTTATACTTGTTGTGGTACCTAAGGTACCTCTGCATCGTGTAAAAATGCATCTGATCCTCTCTTTTTTCTGCTGTCCCCAATTCCTCTGCTGATAGTACAGAGCTGTAACAGACACTCTGCACATGCTCAGTTTAGTGTGTATTGCTAGAGAGTTTTTTTCTTTCTTTGTGAGGGTGATCAGCACATGGCCAGTCAGCACTGTCCATACAGAAGGTCAGGGGTTATGTAGCCAGAGCAGAATGAAAATTCCTCCTACAACATTAACCAGTGCTCTCCTGGACACTTATAGAAGTCACAAGACTGCTCTAACTGCTGATGAGAAAAGGTATTTAGTAGTTTATATTTACTAAAATAATTGCATTTCCATGTTATGTGTACTGTGGGAGACCAGATATAGTGAATGCAGGGTCCGGGGAGACCAGATATAATGAATGCAAGGTCCTGGGAGACCAGATATAGTGAATGCAGGGTCCGGGGAGACCAGATATAATGAATGCAGGGTCCTGGGAGACCAGATATAATGAATGCAGGGTCCTGTGAGACCAGATATAGTGAATGCAGGGTCCTGGGTTTAGTAACACTTTATGGAATACAGGTATAAGTATAACAAGAGTTTTGAAAGAGGTTCAAGAGGTTGTTATATGGACTGGGAGTGCTACTATAGGGTCCTAGACATACTGGTTATTCCCTATTACCACCAGGAATAAGTCTATAGAGAAGATTAGTGAGAAGTTTGTCCTCCTATTATTGCTATTGATTGATTTGTAGTATCCTGTGACCTAAACTGCTCTCTTGTTCAGGTTCTTTAGTAATAAACACTAAAAAGACATCCCCTAGCCTGGATTGAGCCTGAATTGAAAACACATCAGATCTAAATGGGGAAAAATCTCATGCTGGATATCTATACTGATATGGACTGGGTAATGTGTTAGGAATGTAAGGATGCCCCATCGTTTGATGGAAATGAAAATTATCAACCTACAGAGGAATGAATTCAAAGACACCTCGAAAATCAAAGTGAAAAAATCAGTAGTTTGTATGGCCCCCAACATGCTTGTATGCATGCCTGACAACATCGAGGCATACTCCTATTGGGACGACAGACAGTGTCCTCGGGCATTTTCTTACAGATCTGGACCAGGGCATCACTGAGCTCCTGGACAGTCTGAGGTGCAACCTGGACTGGACCTGGATGGACCAAAATATGATATCCCAGAGGTGTTCTATTGGATTTAGGTCAGGCGAGCATGGGAGCTATTCAATGGTATCAATTCCATCATCCTCCAGGAACTGCCTGCATACTCACGCCACATGAGGCACATTGTCGTGCACAGGGGCGGACTGACCATTTGGAAACTCGGGTACTCAGGGTCAGTAGGGGGCCCCATGAGATGCCCCTGGTACCTTTTTCATAGACTTTTTTGAGTTTGGGCAAGGACACAGGGGCCCCATGATCCCCTATTGCCCGGGGGCCCCATGAGTTGTAAGTCTGCCCCTGCACAGAGGAGGAGGACATGGACACATGGCATGTAGTGGTGTCCAGTACTAGGCTGCATATGAGCTGCCTTTCCATTGCAAAGAGAGAATTTAATTTTAATTTCAAAGGGTCGTTATTTTACATGTTTTAATAATCTTTAAGTTTAATTATTCCAGAGTTCCAATGTAATAGATTTATCCTGTAAGTGTATGTATTAACTTCTGCCAGGTGACATTTGGTGTAGCTCTATCATAGTGAGAGTGGGCTGTTGCCTGTGCAGGACGAACGTCACGCAGTTTTGTGTGCCAGCATTCTTGTGAAACAGGAAGAGTTTGTGGTTTTCTGTGCTTTCATCTAAATATATTGTCTCCTTCGGTGAAGGGGGTGAGGCACCTGTGTTACAGCTATGGGCAGTTTGTGGCTCTAAATCTAGATTGTTTTGAGGTTCCAGTTTATCTAATGAGCACAAAATTTACATGTGCCGAAGTATGCGTAGACCAGGAGTCTCCAAACTGCAGCCTACGGGCCAGATATGACCCTTTGCTTGCCCTTATCTGGCCCTTGCTTCACTATTCCTTCCACTGATATAAGCCACCAAAGAGAGGGCACGATTCCTCCCACTGACACCAACAATGGGATACTATTCCTCCCACTGACACCAACAATGGGGTACTATTCCTCCCACTGACACCAACAATGGGGTACTATTCCTCCCACTGACACCAGAGGTAAGGCTACTAATTCCCCCACTGACACCAATGATGGGGCACTATTCCTCCTACTGGCACCAATGAAGGGGCTACTAATTCTCCCACTGACTCCGATGATGGGGCACTATTCTATCCAACTGATACCAATGATGGTGTCCTTGCATTGACACCAATGATGGGTCACTATAACACCAATTATGTAATTTCTTTTCTCCTACTGAATACCATGCCTTTGGCATAGTTTACTCCCACCGATGCCAGGGCATTTTTTAAATATAGCCACTTTTTCTAAAGTTTGGAGACCCCTGCACTACACAGTTACCGGTATGTGTTAGCTGTACTTATAGACCCAGTACGTTTGCCCTTGAGGACTGAAAATCTGTCACTTCCTTGCCTATCTTGAAGCACACAACACCTAATGCATTGCTTACTCCAAAAAGGTCAGCTTTCTAAATGCCCCTTTTTTATATGAAGGGAAACGAGGGGGCTAAAAAAAATCATAGCTCAATCCATGAGCTGTGTCTTTAAAGCATTTATCAATGGCCTACGATCCAACAAGAGGCCAACCTCCCATTAAAAAGAAAAAATCAGAAATAATGTGACATAAAAGAAATTTAAAGTGGGATTCTGAGTGACTTTTGATTTGTATAGGGTGTAGAAGGGTTAGAACTTCCATCAGGTTTTTATTGCTGTGTCACAATGTGGGAAATTTCCCCTCACTTCCTGTACTGGTGAAAGTAATCACTAAGTTACGAAGTGAACTGAAATCTCCCCAAGAGGAACCCAGAAAGCAATAAAATAAGATAATCTAACCCTTCAATGCTCTACCTAATTGTTAAAATACACTTAAAGGGTAAGTTCACCTTTCATGAAAATGTGACCTAACTCCAACTATCCTGGCCATCCCTCTGGACCGCACTGTAAATAGTGGCCACATTGGCCATGTTTCCAGTGTAGCATTCTGTACACCACAATACACAGTCCTGGAGTGAGAATCCATCATAATGCTTGCAGGTGCAAGTGCTTATTGGTCAACATGACAGCACTGACCAATGAGAGGCGCTTTTTTGTTCTGGGACACCTTTCCAGAGGAAGAAGCCTTAGATGCAGTTCTCATTGGTCAGCACAGTCAAATGGCTGCGCAGATCAACTAGCACTTTGCATTGCAAGTATTATGATGGGCCTTGCTGTAAGGAGCATGACATCACCCAATGCATTGACTGGAAGGCGGGTTGAGGTAAGTACTGTACAGGGGCGGACTGACCATTTGGAAACTCGAGGGCCCGGGGTCAGTAGGGGGCCCCATGAGATGCCCCTGGTACCTCTTTCATAGGCTTTTTTGAGTTTGGGCAAGGACACAGGGGCCCCATGATCCCTTATAGCCTGGGTGCCCTATGAGTTGTCAGTCCGCCTCTGGTACTGTATATTAATACATTTTTCATACAGGTTTTAATAAGTTTGCAGCACTTTGGCATGGGGGGGGGGCAGTATTTAAATTGACCTTTCATTTTTGATGCAAAGTCTGCATTAACTTCTGAAAGAAGGAGAGTGCAGAGTGATAATTCATTAGTACGCTTTTGCTCCGTGAATCAGCGGGTTGAGGTGAGTTTTTAAAGAGACCCTATCACTATTTCCTAAACAATTTGGCTATCTTGGGGGATTCAATTTCCTAGTACAGTCCCTTCCCGCCTTGTAGGTTGTATCCCGCCCGTCTAGGAATGTCCTATTACTGTCTGTGCTGGCCAAGCTCCTCCACCCGCACCTCCCTATATACAGTTTTATGTAGATGCCAGGGAAAATGCATTATTATAATTTAATATAATGTAAAAAAATTTATATATATATATATATATATATATATATATATTTTTTTTTTTTCCACAAACCAGACCCCCTTCACTTTTTTCAAATTTATGTTGCAGCCTGATACTACAGATGTTTAAATTATTTTTTTTTCTCAATATACTACACTCAGAACCACATAATGACAAAGTGAAAATACAGAATTTTAGAAATGTCTGTGAATTTATTAAAAAGAAAAAACTGAAATATCACATGTACTTAAGTATTCAGACCCTTTACTCAGTACTTTGTTGAAGCACCTTTGGCAGCAATTACAGCCTCTAGTCTTTTTGGGTATGATGTGACAAGCTTTGCACACCAGGATTAGGAGATTTTCTGCCATTCTTCTTTGCAAATCCTCCCAAGCTTATTCAGTTTGGATGGGGACCGTCTGAGGACAGCCATTTTCAGGTCTCTCCAGAGAGGTTCAGTAGGGTTCAAGCCCGGGCTCTGGCTGGGCCACTCTAGGACATTCACAGAGTTGTCCCTAAGCCACTCCTGTGTTGCCTGGCCTGTTTGCTTAGGATTGTTTTCATGTTGGAAGGTGAACCTTCGGCCCAATCTGAGGTTCTGAGTACTGTTGAATTGGTTTTCATTGAGAAACCGTCCCCCAGTCTCTGCTGCTAAAAAACTCACCCACAGCATGATGCTGCCTCCACCAGGCTTCACTGTTGAGATGGTATTGGGCAAGTGATGAACGGTGCCTGGTTTCCTCTAGACATCATGCTTAGAATTGAGGCCAAACAGTTCCATCTTTGTTTCTTTAGACCATAGAATCTTGTTGCTCACAGTATGAGAGTTCTTCAGGTGCTTTTTTGCAAACTCTGAATGGGCTTCCATGTGTTTTGCACTGAAGAGAGGCTTCCATCTAGCCACTCTGCCATAAAGCTCAGATTGATGGAGGGCTGCAGTGATGGCTGCTCTTCTGGAACTTTGTCTTATCTGCACACAGGCTCTCTAGAGCTCAGTCAGAGTGGCCATCGGTTTCTTGGTCACCTCTCCAAGTATTTCTTAGTTTGGTCAGGCGACCAGCTCTAGGAAAAGTCCCGGTTGTGCCATTCTTCTTCCATTTGAGAATTATGGAGGCCACTGTGCTCTTGGAAACCTTCAGTGCAGAAAAAAAAGTTTTTGTAGCCTTTGCCAGATCTGTGACTTGTAATAATCATTTCCCTGAGCTCTGCTGGCAGTTCTTGACCTCATGGCTTTTGTTCTGATACAGTAATGCATTTGAGTCCTTTTATAAAGAGGTGTGTTCCTTTCCAAATCATACCAATCAATTGAATTTAATACAGGCGGACTTCAATCAAGATGTCGAAACATCTCAGCAATGATCCAGAGAAATAGGAGGCACCTGAGCTAAATTTCAAGAGGTGTGGCAAAGGGTCTGAATACGTACGCCAAAGTGATATTTCAGATTTTCTTTTTAATAAATTCACATACACTGTTTTAATTTTGTCATAATGGGGTACTGAGTTTAGATTGGTGAGAAAAAAACTCATTTACTGTAGTATCAGGCTGCAGCATAACAAAATTGAAAAAAAGTGAAGGGGGGGGTCTGAATACTTTGTGAATGCACTGTGTGTGTGTAATGTTTGTGTACTATAAATACAGTATGTGTGTGTGTATATATATATATATATATATATATATATTTCTTTTATATAAATATATATATATATATATATATATATATATATATATACACTGCTCAAAAAAAATTTAAGTAAAATTTTTAATCAGAGTATAGCATCAAGTCAATTAAAATCCTTAGATATTGACCTGGTCAGTTAAGTAGCAAAGGGGGTATCAATTATAATTGAGTGAGAGCTCTAAGTCTGCTAGGGCTGCTGACACCACATTCAAGGTGGTGATGTCCAGCAGCAGTATCGGGGTTTTGGATATTTACACAAGGGAGGTATTTACAGGTAAATAACATGTCTAATTACTGGTTAAAGAATAATATCTAAAATGCATTAAATTCACTTATAATCTCATGAGAAGAATGTTGTTGAAATGACTAGTCTTACAACAGGGTCTCTTTAATGAAGCTGTGCTGCTGCACAATAGATACAGGGCCTGGCTGTGATGTCTTGCAGGGATGCCTAGATCACAAAACTCTGCATCTAGGCACCTTGATGAGGTTCAGCATTGAATGACTTGTTTCTAAGGTGTTGACTTTTGCGGGTTCTTTCTTTTCTGAGGGCTCTTGTTTATTTCATTTGTATACTTTTACCACATACTGACCCTTGTTGCATCAGAGACATTTCACAAGTGGCTTTCCAGACAATGACTACAGGAAGAAAGGTAGAAAGAACAGAAATTATTACTCAGAACAGCAATAAAGCAATCTGATGAGAAGAAAATAGTTTTTATCGGAATCTTTATGATCTAAAATACCAGAAATCTAGTTGAAGTAGCTCTAAATACTAAGCTTTTTTACCTGAAATCCACGTATGTCATTAAGACACAAAATGCCTTGTATTCTGCTCTTCACCTCCGCTGGCTCCAGGTCCCATTGTGTCCCTTTGCCCTAACTTCCATGTTGCAGAGCCTTGTCTAGGGTAGTGAGTGTGACAGCCTGCTGCAGCTGTCCCTCAATTAACCAGGGGTTCGCCAAGATCTGAAAATTATTTCAAGCGTTCCTCTGGGGTAAAAAGGTTGAGAAAGACTGTGTTGGTGTTTCTAAATCTGCTAGTACAGCTAACACTCCCCTCTTCCTAGACTGACAATGCTGCCATCCAAAGGTGCCCCCTTGTGCTCCTTCATCCAGAGTGGGGGCACTCTAATGCAGGAGGTGTGTTACTGGACAGATCACCAGGTCAAAACGGGGGGGGGGGGGAGTCTAAAAAAGAAAACAAAGTTTGTCTTTAATTTGTTAGTGCAGCCATTCTCAGCCAGGGTTCCTTCAGGGTTGGCTAGGGGTTCTTTGAGCTGTAACTAGCTGACCCTCCATGTGATGGTTCCTGCATAGTTCCAGGTCCAATGCCACTTGAGAGAGCCAGGAGCAGGACTGCAAGAGTGTCAGTTTGGCCATTCTTCCCTCTTACCACTACCAATGTAAGAGGTATTTTACCAATGACCCCCCAAAGGGCTAATCTTATCAGGGGTTCCCTGAGATCTTAAAATTATTTCAAGGGTTCCTCTGGGGTAAATAGGTTGAGAAAGACTGTGTTGGTGTTTCTAAATCTGCAAGTACATCTAACACTCCCCTCCCCCCAGTCTGACAATGCTTCCGTCCAAAGGTGCCCCCTGTGCTCCTTCATCCAGAGTGGGGGCACTCTAATACAGAAGGTGTGTTACCAGCCAGATCACCAGGTGAAAATAGAGAGGAAAAAAGCCCCCCAAAAAATAAAACAATTGTAGCCACCACAACTAATGATTAGTAAGCTGCAATATATTGCCTTTTTGGTTTTGGATTTAATACCGCTTTAATGCAAAGTACATGTTCACTCTGACTGCTTTATTTCCATGTAATTGTTCTACCAGACCAGCAATGTTGGACTGACTCATATTGGCATGTTTGGTCTTCTTTGATGTCTGCTGGTAAGGCTCATAAGTGAAACCAGTGTGCCTCTGCCCACTGTCTCTATTTCACTCACCGGAGGTGACAACACCCCATAGACTGGTATTGGGGAACTTTGCTTTAGTCCCATGCACTCAGCAGACAGTGAAAAGATTTCTTTGAAAAATAAATCTGTTGAAAAAGGTTGTTGATAGACCCAAAAAAGAACACTAAGCAGGACACAAGGGATAAAATACATGGTTTATTCTAGGATATGACACAATTAACATAGTGTATACGTTCTGATAGAAATATAGTCACATTTAAAAAAACACAAAGAAAAACTTACTGGCTGTCACAGTCATTCTCCAGGTTTACTATGTAACAATTCACTGACTGCGAATAAGTATGCAGCCAGTGAAGGTTGGACACCTACTCTGCGTGCTTTTTGCAGGTCAGTTACTTGGCATAGTAGCAGAGTCTGAAGCTGAGGATGATGGGAACATACAGCTGGTATCATCACGATGGGTTTAGTCTAAAGGGTCAATTCACATTTCACTTTTCGGTAGGTGCTTGAGTCACATATTAGCTACTTTTTATATCCTGGGTGGTAAGATTTACAAAGGCAAAGTGATGCCAGCTGCCCATTATTAGCAAAGATGTTCCTTAATTAGGTAAAGGGCTGGTTCTGGACAATTTTAGTTTACATTTTAAAGTTTTCAAACTTTTAAAGTTTTTTTTAAAAAAACTTTAAGTTTTTTTTACATTTTAAAGTTTTCAAAGTGTTTTATGTCAACTTGAGAAGTTATATGTAATAAATGTATATTTTACAAAAACACTTCGATTATAGGGTATACATTGTTTCAAAAGCAATGCTGGGCCGGGGGCGGACTGACCATTTGGAAACTCGGCACTGCCCGAGGGTCAGTAGGGGGCCCCATGAGATGCCCCTGGTACCTTTTTCATAGGCTTTTTTGAGTTTGGGCAAGGACACAGGGGCCTCATGATCCCCTATTGCCCGGGGGCCCCATGAGTTGTCAGTCCACCCCTGTGCTGGGCTTTCTAATAAGAAAGCCTCACACTGGCTTAAGAGGTGTCTTTTGCAAAGGCCGTGTTTTAGAATCTTTTCATTCAAGTGATGGAGTCATTTTAAAGAATATGTAAACCCAACATTTCTTATTCCTGATCTACTCCTGCTGAACCATGTACTTGTATGAAAAATTATCCTGTTCTCTTTGTATTGCTTCCTATGTGTGAAATCCGTGGTGTTCCTGCCAGTCCCACTGCTTTCTTATTGACCTCTGTAAGCTTTACCCCCTTCATGACCAGGGCATTAATTTTGCTATTCAGCACTGTAACTGGCAATTGATCGGTCATGCAACACTGTACACAAATGAAATTTATATACTTTTTTTCAACATAAATAGAGCTTTCTTTTGGAGGTAGTCAAAACACAGTTGGTGCACCAGGTGGTTATAACGAGTGCAGACCCTCCCATTCAGGAAACAATCTTGCACAGACACAGTGGAACACACAGATTCTTCAGAATAGAAGGAGGTGGTGGAGGAGTACTGTGGATGTTCTGGAGGAGTTTTTTCACAAACAAATGATCTAGTGGTGTTTCCAGTATGGAGTCTGTCATCAGTGTATAGAGGTATCAAGACCACACAGACGGCCAACTTTCCTGCAGGAGAGCTCTGCAACATCTCATGCAATATTTGACCTACTATTCCAGGTGGTCAATTATCTGTGGTGAGTGGGGCTCTGGAGGGGGAGCACTAATTGGAGCACTACGCAGAGAGTTACTATGGATAAGAAGATTTACCACTGTATCACTTTATATTCGCATTGGATGTGGATGGGGGTTTCTTTGGGATTTTTTTGGAACTTTAATTTTTTTTGAAACTTCCATATGCACAATTATTGGGCCTTTAATATATATATATATATATATATATATATATATACAGAGATATTGTTTTATACATTTTCACTGTATACACAGTTTGATGTCATTGTATATGTGCTATTTTTAGCATTATTGTCCTGTAAGCATGTTGAATTTACATATTGGTTTATTTATGTTTTTCTTAGTTTCTGTTACAATGTTTGGCAAACAAATAAGCTTTTTCATAAATTTTGGCCGAAATGTATTCTGCTACATTTATTTGGTAAGAAATAACCCAAATCGGTGTATATTATTTAGTCTATGTGAAAATTTATAGAGTCTACAAACTATAGCGTGTGTATGTATATATATATATATATATACACACACACCTCAAAAAACTTAAAGGAACACTTTGAAAACACATCATATCTCTATGTGGGAAAATCTCATGCTGGATAGCTATACTGACATGGACTGGGTAATGTGTTAGACAGGCCATAGACTAGTAATGGTGGTGATCAGCGACTTATAGCAGGACTGCAGGACTGCGACAGGTACTCTGACACTGGAGGGAACTGACTTGGTTTAACCTTTGGGGTGATCAATGGGTTAACTGTGTGCTGTGTGTGTTTCACTATGGGGCTGTGTCTGTGCTTTACACTGTAAGCACACTGCTTGGAACAGCCATGCAAAGCAGTGTGCAGGAGCTGATAGGGGAGAGATCTGTATTGTTTACATACAGTTCTCCCCCCAGTCGGTAATAATGATCACCGGGTGCTGGCGAGTAATCACCGGTCTGGACCCAGTGATTGACAGCCGAGGCCGCGAATGGCGGCACGTGTAGGGTGCGTGCGCTGCTCACAAAATCATGTATATATTAACATCTGGGGTTATTAAAGGGTTAACTGTGTGCTGTATGTTCATTTGCTACTTGGGCTGTGTGTGTGCTTCACTGTAAGCCATACAAAGCAGTATGCAGGAGCTGACGGGATTGATCTGTGTTGTTTTTACACAGGTCTCTCCCCCGTCGGAGGTACTCAGCGATCACCGGGTGCCAGTGAGTAATCACCGTCTGGGACCCGGTGATTGACAGCCGAGGCTGCATACAGCATATATATACGTGATTTTGCATACCCGTTCCCCCCTGTAGCAGTATTTCTGCTATAGGGTGGTGTGGAACTGGCAAAGTGAGGGTTTACATTCACTTTAATGATCGAAACAGCTATGCCATAGACAGGAGCACTTCTATTATGTACGTTTATATATGTGCATGTTTGTTAAAGTGGTATGCTGTATATGTTTAATATATTATATATATGGCATATACAATGCATGTGTGTGCATATGTATGTGTCTGTTATATATTTTCACAAATTCAGTACTGTGATGTAACGCTGAAGTTCCCACCTGATCAAAGCTGCCTTAGACTGGCCATACATTATACAATTTTCTTGAGATTTTTGGTTTAGATTTACCAAAAACCATATAATAGGAGGTCAAACCTAACAACACTTTCAAATGTATCCAATTAGGCAGGCTCTTGTGCTACATAGTTGAAGGTAAATCTAAAGGGAATTGGACAGAAAATTGTATCGTGTATGGCCAGCCTTAAAGACTCACTCCTCCTGCACTCATCATTACATAAGAAAAAATAAAATACCACAGAGATCCGTAATGGAATCAGTAGGTACACACACCTGAGAGTTCAGGCACAAGGGATTACTGATCAAAGCCTTAAGCCAGCAAGCAATTCAATGATTCATTTACCAAAAATTGAAATGACACGGTTTTCCCTAGTTTAATCCTTGAAATGACTATGAACATATGAAGTGTAAATAAGGAGGTATATAGCCGTAAGTGCAGAAAATACACACCAGTAACAATGGAAGCAGTCATAGTTTGTATGAATGTAGTGGAATTAAATAGCCAGTGGTTTATGTAAACCTTATATAGACCTAAATAGAACAAGGAATTTGACAAAAAATGACATTTGGGCTTGAGGCATATTAACACAATGAAAGGAGTTTGAAAAGAGCCCAACTTAATACTAGAAAATACGTTTATGGATAGAGTGATGAAGGGTTAGAACATTTCTGTTGATGTCCCCACTTTGGAGATTTGTCCTTCTGGTGAGTGTTGTCACCAAGAAAGGAAGTGATGGGAAATCCAGCATTTTAGAGCTGTAAGAGGAAGAGGCAGTGGGAATTTTCCACAGTTCCAGTGACAACTATCTTTTTGCCTAATACCTCTCATCTTGTAGAGATTTCCTCTAAATTCCTGTTTCATCACTGGGACAGAAAGTGAAGAGAAATCTTCCTATTGGGGCACAGACAACAGAAAAATAAACAGACAGGTGTTTTGGTCCTTTTCATGCTTTCTCTAAAACTAAAAAGGTTTTAGTATACACTTTAAATTCATTTTCACTAAGAGCTGAGTACTGGAATCCTATCTAAATACCAGTCTGCTGTAAGTCCCTGACAAGACCTGGAGCCATAAAAGTCAACACTCCTGTCCAGTCAGAGCTCTACTGCTTTGCATATCAATGTCAGTCTACTACTCTGAACTGAGGAGCCAAGGATCTGCATATGTTACAAAAACACTGGAAGGTCTGTTCCAAGAAGCAGATAGATACATATACATGTGGGGCAGCAATGTGTGCTAATTACATAGGCAGATTCTTGCATAGTTAGATAGTTAGTCTGGCTGAAAAAAGACATGCCCATCCAGTTCAACCAAAAAAAAAAAGTTAAAATGCTATACCCACAATTGATCCAAAGGAAATAAAAAAAAAAAAAAAGCAAATAATGATCCAATTTGCTCTTGTAGGGGAAAAATTCCTTCCTGATCCCCCAAGAGGCAATCGGATATTCCCTGGATCAACTTGCCTAAAAAGGTTAGTATCCAGTTATATTCTGTGTATCTAGGAAAGAATTCAGGCCTTTTTTTAAGCGATCCACTGAGCTGGCCAGAACCAACTCTTGAGGGAGTCTATTCCACATTTTCACAGCTTTCACTGTGAAGAAACCTTTCCATGTTTGGAGATTACATTTCTTTTCCTCCGGATGTAAAGAGTGCCCCCTTGTCCTCTGCGATGACCTCAGGGTGAATAGCTCTACACCGAGTTCACTATATGAACCACTGATGTATTTATACATGTTGATCATATTCCCCCTTAATCTCCTCTTCTCAAGAGAGAATAAATTCAGTTCCTCTAATCTTTCCTCATAGCTGAGCTCCTCCATGCCTCTTATCAGTTTGGTTGCCCTTCTCTGTACTTTCTCCAGTTCCCCAATGTTCTTTTTGTGAATTGGTGCCCAAAACTGAACTGCATATTCCAGATGAGGTGTTACTAATGATTTGTACAGGGGTAATATGATATCTCTCTCTCTGGAGTCTATACATCTTTTAATACAAGAGAGGATTTTGCTCGCTTTAGAAACTGCAGCTTGGCATTGCATGCCATTATTAAGCTTGTGATCTACCAGAACCCCCAGATCCTTCTCCACCATTGATTCCCCCAGTTGTACCCCCCTAGTATGTATGATGCATGCATATCCTTATCTTCCAAGTGCATAACCTTACATTTATCAACATTAAACCTCATTTGCCACATAGTTGCCCAATTAAGCAGTGCATTGAGGTTGGCTTGTAAATTGAAGTTATCCTGTAAGGATGTTATTGCGCTGCACAGCTTGGTGTCATCTGCAAAGACTGAAATTGGATTTTTAATCTCAGACCCTATATTGTTTATAAATATATTAAAAAGTAAGGGTCCCAACACTGAACCTTGGGGTACACCACTGACGACCCCAGATCATTCAGAGTATGAATCATTAACCACTACTCTCTGCTTCCTCCTTAGTAGTGTTGCACAGCGATGCTGCCACCAATGTCCACGTAAAGCGGACGTTTTTCATGGATTTTCCAGCATGACCAATAACAGTAAACGAGAAGATCCACTAAAAACGGCCGACGGTATTGCCCCGCAAAGGGCGTAAATATCGGCCGATCTTTTGTGCGGACCCATCTATGGCCTGCATAGGTGGGGTACTGTGCCTTCTAGTCTTCTCTGATTTATTGAAAACAATAGACTCTCTATATTTACAAAATTTTTTCAATATTTGTTGCTGAACATACTCAGTGTTATACATACAACCAATAATGGAAGAATACATTCATAAAACATTGAGCAGCACATATGAAAATATATGGTCACCTTACAACCAGGTGAAAGAAAAATGGCAATGGTTATTGAAAGTACACCAGAGTTTCCATGTAAACTAATCAAGATATGATTTGACTGTCTCAGACTTGGATTTTCTGCTTTTGTGATCTAATCTTATCAATCAACAGCAGTTTGGTCTGGTTTCATGTCAGCCTTTAGGTGAGATTTTGGAACTTTGGGTGGGAGTGGTGAAGGTATTGCATGTTGATTTGTTTTATTAAAATATCTTTGGAAATTGTACTTGTAATTGGAATGCCCCCAACTAGTGGTCCTAATTTTTGCAATTTAAAGTGTATGTCAGCCAAAAGCTTTTTTGGGCTTTGGATAGAATAATAAATTGTTAAAAACCTTTTTATGTCTGTGTCCCATTATGGAGATGTGAAGTTTATATAACTCTGTCTCAATTTTGGTCACCAAAACAAGATTACTTCTAGGTGAGAATATTAAAAACCATAAAAAGGGGGGGAGGCCCCAACAGCAATTTAATTATTTCAAAATTGCAAATCTGTTCATCAAAATAGAAAAAAAAACTATAAACAAATATTTTTATTTGAATTTGTGATTTTGATGCACACTCATACTTTTATTTTAAACTCTGCAATACTCCCCTAGCTCCAACAAAGGGGGGTTTTAAGACCCCCAATATGTGTTAGCTTGTACCATATGAAGATTTAAAACATTTTGTTTGGACTGTCAACAGTTGGTTTGGTGCTTCATTCTTCTTTCCTGTGGATGGAGTCTTAAACAGTCAAAACCTGACAGAAGTTCTAACACTTACCCAGGAGCGGACTGACAACTCATGGGCCCCCGGGCAATAGGGGATCATGAAGCCCCTGTGTCCTTGCCCAAACTCAAAAAAGCCTATGGAAAAGGTACCAGGGGCATCTCATGGGGCCCCCTACCGACCCTGGGCCCTCGGGCAGTGCCCAAGTTTCCAAATGGTCAGTCCGCCCCTGCACTTACCTACACTATCTAAAACTACTACTGCCTTCAGTTTCTCCAGTGAAAGCTGGAAGTGGAGCAGTGCTGGAGCCACTAACACGGTGATATAGAGCCAAGTAAGTGTTTAGGACAGGAGGGGGTAGGACTGGTAGTGGGGTATTTTTTACCTTAATGCAGAGAATGCATTAGGGTAAAAAACATTTAGGCTTTAGTACCACTCTGATTGTAGCAACCAGTCAGATGATGGTTTTTATTACCTAAAAGTGGTGGGTTGCTACGAACAGTACTTTTTTTTTTTTTTTTTTTTCATAACTCATGTGCTTTTCTGTTGGTGAGCTGGGCAGACTGTAAAGAGAACCATCCTCCCTTAACTGTTACCCGTAAACCAGCCTTCCAAATTAGAATAGACTTGGTCCTTGGGCAAATGGGGGTATCTGGTACAGATCATACAAAATCTCTCCCTCCAATCATTGTATATCTTTATACCGTACTCCTGCCGCCAGTGGAAGTATTGTTCATAACGCTCTATGGTCATTGACTTTAAAAATGCAGCTAGATCCTTGGCTGATGCAAAGTCGGAGACATGAATAAAAGAGTCTGCTGGTATAAATTTCTCATAGTTTTCTCGTGGTGGGCCAAGCACTACAGGGACTGCCCCAGCTAGGAAGGAATTTTTCCAAAGTTTCTCTGTAATGTAGTCTTTATGGACTGAATTCTCCAAGGCGAGGTAAAAGTAGTAATGGGATATGGTGGGAAGAAGGCATGATGAACAAAGAGGCTTATTACTGGCTTTTCCGTACACATCCACATTGAGGTAGTTTGATAAGTCCTTGAAGAATTTAACCCGTTCTTGAGTCCGGTGATAATTACTAACAGCCCAGGTCAGAAGGCCCGTTTTAGCAGAGGTATTAAATTGCATGTGTAATTTGGGAACCAACTGCCCATAAGGCACAAAGATGTCTGAATCTTCTCGGTAAGTCAATGTCCAGTTGAATGTATTGTTCCATTTGCCAAGGTTCTTGGTGTTGGATGGAGACTCTAGAGTTGCCCAAACCCACACTTGTTCAGGGTTCCTAGAGTCAGTGGGCATAGACTGGCCCTTCTTATTTAATTCTCTGTGGTGAAAGACCACCACATCACTAAAATTCAGCATGTCTCTATTATCTGTCAGTCTACAGTTCTTGATATTATAGAGGTCAAGGCAAACATCTCCTGAGATATTCAGTGGATAATGGAAAGGCCAGTGCCAAATCAGTACCGTGGTGGTAATATCATGTGAGGTAATCAAAGCTTGTTCAGAACCAAAAGTAAAAAGTACAGATTGTATATTCCATCCTAGACTTAACAGCACAAAGATAGTTCCTAGAGCCATCCAATTTCGTAGCCTGTGCTTTCTGGACATTGGTAACACCATTATGATGTTGCTGTAGAAAGACAAGAACATAATTAGACATCTCAGTACAACAACTGAACTTTTATATAACATGAGAATATTTTGAGGCCCACATCTAGGATGCCATCGTTTTTCTTTTGAATCAACCAAATTTTATTTTTGGTCAAAAAAAACTAAAATCCGCAAACGAGAAACGCAAAATGGTAACAAACGCTGAGAAACTCACGTTTTTAATGGCAAATTTGTTTTTATTTGGTTTTGCAGTAAATTAAACAAAGCACAGCACAAAAGAAAGAATTATGAGAACATCAAGAGTGACAAGGGTGGGGAAGAACAATATTAATGGAATTGGCGTAGTCTGTGGATTCGAGAGATATGGATCCCCCCGTAGTTATAAAGGAGGCATCCCCAATCAGGCGATATTCAAAGGTGGTACAATAATTCCTTAACGTCTAAATGAGAAACCCTTGTAGAGAATAATGGGACCGCTCGGGAGAGAGTGGGGGAAGTAGGGAGAGAAGGAGGGAGAGCAAGAGGGGAGGAGAGAGGGGGGCGAAGTTTTTAACGTAACTTTTACATAGCTACCGTTACCTGCGTTATTAAAACGCCCCGTGTGCATGGAGCCTTAAAGGGTAAGGTCTGACCATGTAGGTTCTTTACAAGATAGTTTGCAGTTGGTGCCTGGGGACAAAGAGAATGCAAATGTATTAATTACCTTCAGCTCTCTGTATACAAAGGAAAAGGGGTACAAGTACATAATAGGGATAGTTTTGACCTAACCCCAAAAGAATCCCAATGGCTTAAATATTGTATGGTCCAGAAACATTTAGACAAAATAAAGGTGAATAAAGCACATGGACCAGATGGCTTACACCCACCTGTTCTCAAAGTGTTGAGCTCTGTTGTATATAAGCCATTGTTTCTAATGACTGGCTCAGTGCCACAAGATTAGTGCAAGGCTGATGTGGTGCCTATATTTTAAAAGTGATCCAAATCTTTACCAAGTAACTACAGGCTGGTTAGTTTAAATTCTTTAGTTGGGAAGATACTGAAGAATTTATTAAAAGAACACATAGAAGAATTTGTTCTAGAAAGCAATATTTAAACAATAGTCAGCATGAATTCATGAAAGACAGAAGTTGTCAAACAAATCTTTCTTTATATGAGGAAGTAAGCAAAACCTTAGCCAAAAGGAGTGCCAGTGGATATAGAATACTTGGATTTCTGCAAAAGTGTTTGACACAGTTTCCCACACGGCTAATGAGTTAGTAAACGTTTGCAGGCTTGGAAAATTAAGTTTGTAAATGAATAGAAAACTGGCTGAAAGTTTGTATTCAGAGTACTGTAGTGGTTAATGATTCATACTCTGAATGGTCTAAGGTTATTAGTGGTGTAGCCCAAGGTTAAGTGTTGAGACCCCTACCTTTTATCACGTACCTGGTGAAGACTGGAATGTTATGGAGGCCTCTCTTGCACCTCCTGCCCAACACTCCTGAAGGTGGAGACAGAGAATGTGAGGGCAAAGAGTGGCACCAGTGCTGGAGTAGCTGGCTGGTGGTGTCCACTCTGTAGGTGGGTAGAGCTGGTAGGCTTTGCACCAGAACAGAAGATGAAGCAGGACCAGGAGACAGGCAACATACAGCAGTCAGCAGCGACCAGGCAGAGCAGGTCCTGGAGGCAGTCCAAAGTCAGTAATAGCTGGGCAAAGCGGTACGGAAACAGTAGGCAAAGGCAAGTCTAGTAAACAGGCCGAGGTCAGAGTAGTCAGGTGAACGGAGTTTAACCACTTGCCAACCGTGCTATAGCCGAATGACGGCTACAGCGCGGTTGTCCAGTCCTGGGAGGGCATCATAAGGTGCTCTGATACCATGTGCCCTGATTCCATGCAAGGTGCTTTGATCCCATGTGCCCTGATCCCATGTAATGTGCTCTGATTCCATGTGCCTTGAACCCATGTAAAGTAAAGTGAAACATAGGTGACGGAAGAGAGAGTGTTTCGAGCCTGCCCTTTTTTTTTGGGGGGGGGGGGGTTCTTTTTTTTTTTTTTTTTTTTACTTTTTTGTCTGACTATAGATCTATGCTTGTCCTAAGCATGTTTGAAGCTATTTACTGTTGACCAGCTCACTACCTCTGCTGGAAGTTTATTCCAAGCATCAACTACTCTTTCAGTAAAATAGTGCTTTCTGGGTTTAGTTTTGAACTTTCCTCCATCTAGTTTAAGGTCATGTCCCCTTGTTTTTGGTTTTGGTTTCATATTGAAAATACTGCCCTCCTGAACCTTATTCACCCCCTTGATGTATTTCAAGGTTTCAGTCATATCTCCTCTTTCCCTTCTTTCCTCCAGACTGTACATGTTAAGTTCCTGAAGTTGCTCTTGATATGTTTTATCCCCCCAGACCTTTCACCATTTTTGTTACCCGTCTCTGGACTCGTTCTGTCTTATCAATATCTTTTTGCAAGTGAGGTCTCCAGAACTGGACACAGTATTCTAATGAAGTCTAACTAAAGATCTATATAGGGGAACCAGGACCTCCTTCCTCCTGTGATCCCTCAAGTGATGCATCCTAGAATTCTGTTTGCTTTCCCCACTGCCTGACCACACTGTTTGCTCATTTTGTAATCATCTGAGATAAGTACCCCCAAGTCCTTTTCCTCTGAAGTGCTGGCCAACAATATACCCCCAATGTTGTAATCTCTCAAAGGATTCTTTTTCCCTAGGTGCCTTATTTTACATTTAGAAACATTGAATTGCAATTTCCACTTTTTTGACCAATCTTCCAGCAATTCCAAATCATGTTCCATGTTACAAACACCTCCAGGGATATCAACCTCATTGTGCACCTTTGTGTCATCAGCAAAAAAACATACCTTACCCAACAAACCTTTTAGTTATATCACTTACATATAGATTAAATAGAACCGGACCTAGTACAGAGCCATGTGGTACACCACTAGATACTGGTCTCTTTTCCGAGTGAACCCCATTTACAACCACACTCTGGTATCTATCCTTTAGCTAGTTGCATATCCACGGAACCACCCAAGGGCTAAGTCCTAGCTTGTACAACTCTTGTGTTAGGTCATTATGTGGAACTGTATCAAATGCCTTGTCGAAATCAAGATATGCTATGTCCACAGCACCACCCAGGTCCAAAACATTGGTAATGTTAGTCTGACATGATCTGCTCTCAATAAAGCCATGCTGCTTTGGATCCAGCAAGTTGTGTGTTTTTAAGTGATCAATGATCCTTCTTTTCAGGAGTGATTCCATTAACTTGACTCCAACAGATGTTAAACTCACTGGTCTGTCATTTCCAGCTTCTACCTTGCTGCCCTTCTTGTGGATAGGTACAATATTACCTGTCCACCAGTCATGGGGAACTTCTCCTGTTAGAAGAGATTGATTAAGGTGCTCTGATTCCATGTGCCATGATCCCATGTCAGATGCTCTGATTCCATGTAAGGTGCTCTGATCCCATGTGCACTGATCCCATGTAAGGTGCTGTGATCCCATGTGCCCTGATTCAATGTAAGGTGCTCTGATTCCATGTGCTCTGTTTCCATGTAAGGTGCTCTGTTTCCATGTAAGGTGCTGTGATCCCATGTGCCCTAATTCCATGTAAGGTGCTCAGATTCCATGTGACATGATCCCATGTAAGGTGCTCTGATCCCATGTAAGGTGTTCTGATTCCATGTGCCATGATCCCATGTAAGGTGTTCTGATTCCATGTGTCCTGATCCCACATAAGGTGCTCTTGTCCCATGTGTCTTGATCTCATGTAAGGTGCTCTGATCCCATGTGCCCTGGTCCTATGTAAAGTGCTCTTATCCTTTGTGTCCTGATCCTATGTAAGGTGCTCTGATCCCATGTGCCATGATCTCATGTACGGTGCTCTGATCCCATGTACTTTGATCCTATGTAAAGTGATCTGATCCCATGTGCCATGGTCCGATATAAGGTATTCTGGTCCCATGTGTCCTGATCCCATGTAAGGTGCTCTGATCCCATGTAAGGTGTTCTGACCCCATGTGCCGTGATCCCATGTAAGGTGCTGTGATCCCATGTGCCATGATCCCATGTCAGTTGCTCTGATCCCAGGTGCCCTAATCCTAAGCAATGTGCCCTGCTGTGTGTCCCATAATATGCCCTGCTTCCATGTAATGTGCCCTGTCTCCATGTAATGTGCTCTGCTGCCCCCTATGTACAGTAGTTTGCCTTTCTGACCCCATGTGTTTTGCCTTGCTGCCCCCCTGTACACAACTCCTCTCAAGTTTGACCTAGAATTGAGCACCCATGCAGAAAAAAACAAGCACACGTTTTACAATAAACAAGTACATTTTAACCAATTGACCTCCGGAAGATTTTACCCCCTTCATGAACAGGGCATTTTTTGCTATACGGCAGTGCGTTACGTTAACTGACACTTGCACGGTCTTACAACACTGTTCCCAAATTAGATTTATATAATTTTTTTTTCACAGAAATATAACTTTCTTTTGGTGGTATTTGATTACCACATGGTTGTTTATTTTTTGAACTATAAACGAAAACAAAAGCAATGAAATCTTTGAAAAAAAGAAAAAAAATATTCGTAAATAAATATTTTACTTCTTGCTATAAAACGTATCCAATAAAAACTTTTTAAAAATAAAATGTCTTCATGAATTTAGGCAAAATCGTATTCTGCTACATTGGTAAAAATAATACCAATAAGTGTATGTTGATTTGTTTCTGTGAATGTTATAGCGTCTACATACTTTACATATACCCAATGACACTAGGTAGGAAGGGGTTAACATCTGGGAGAATCAAAGGGTTAACTGTGTGCCTAGCAAGTGTTATTGTGTTAATTGTGTGCTGTTTTTACTAGGGGATGTGCTGGTTTTTATTCCCTGCTTTGTATCCCCGTTGTCAGTAGAGAGATCTGTGTTGTTTTCAAACACAGATCTCTCTCCTGTCACCCGCTCCACCAAGTGGTGGGTCCTGGCCATAAATCATTGGCCGGGACCCACTGATTGGCATCTAAGGGAGCCAGTGAGGGCGCAGCCAGGTGGGTGAATGCGCACGTGTGCCCCACTACCAGGGAATGAACAATCCTGTGTGTGTGTGTGTATATGTGTGTGTGTATGTATGTATATATGTGTATGTATGTGTGTGTATGTATGTGTGTGTGTATGTGTGTGTGTGTATATATATATATATATATATATATATATATATATATATATATATATATATATGCAATTCCAAAAAATGTCAGTAGCAGGTGAATACAAAAATCTTCTTTATTGCATGAAGGAGTAAAAATATTCCATAGTAAACTTACACTAGCGCTTTTCAGTCTAAGAAACAGACTTTACTCACCTTTTGAGGCTGTAGACAGCAATAAAAACTTGACACTAGTTCTGATTCTTACTTTTTCAAAAACTAAACTGAGACTTTGGGCCACACAAAGGTCAGCAGGGACATTCAAAAATCCAAGGTGCACATAAGCATAGTGTGGAATTATGGCAAAGAGATCTGGTCAAGCTCCACCAATCCACTCAGCCCACCAAGCTCCACCAATCCACTCAGCCCACCAAGCTCCACCAATATAAAAATATTTAATTTGGGTGGACTGGTACTTTTAAAATGAAAGAATTAAAAATGCAGCAAGTTTCTTGTGGAAATAAAACTACTCTTACACACATAGACAGCAAATATTTGCGGAAACAAAAAAAAAAATCACAGTCCTTGAAGGCAGGTCACTGTCAGATGATGAATTCAGATCGTTGTTTTTTTTCTTCATGTGCAATGAGATGAAAGGAGTGAGCAGTGATTTCCATCTGACTCAGAAATATACTCACTTCTAGCTGAATTTTCATGTGGTGGAGGATAAGATGCAGTAAAGCATGCCTAGAGTGCTGAGGTGTAATGGGCACCATGTCTGAAAGTGCTCCGGTTTTGGACCAAACATTTCAAAGTCCATTAATGGCTAAAATCTTTTTTTTAATCAGTGATACATTGATCATTCAGTACAGTTTTCAGGTGAAATCATTTAGAATTTCCAGCCATCACTTATACTAAAAATAAGTTATACAACAGACATAGGGGCATATTAAAGGGTCAGTCCACCCATAAGTGATTGCTCATTGCTTAGTAGATCTAGTAGAGTAGATGTTTCTTCTCCTTCTCTGATGATGAAATCTTTGTGTTCAGTTCCTTTTGTCCTCACGCCTGTTGTTACTATTATGAAGGGTCCCCCACTCTTTCTTTTGCATATTATATTTTATCTTATATCATGGAGAATTTAACAGGAGAAGCTGGAACAGCAGGAAATTCTGATAATTGACACTGGAGTCCCCATACAAGAAGGCAGCAGCTGACTCCTATTCCTGTAGCTGAAACATCATCTTTGAACAAATATAGCTTCAAATTAATTGAATTCAGGAATTTTAAGACACCTGGATAGGACAGGGTTAATCTACTACCCATCAGCACTCCTTTTGCAGTGTCAAGTACAGAGGGACAATTCGGGTTTTAGGCTACAATTGTCATTTGCAGCATGCTTTATTGTGGTCATATCAATCTATAGTATGGTGAAACATTAATGTAAACACAAAATCAGTCAATGGTTTATAACAATGTCCCATAGACATTCTGTAGTGGGTGATCTTTTGTTTTTTAGCCTGCTGAAACGAAATATAGAAGGGAAAAAAAAAAACCAAGATGCTGGAAAATAATTCAACTCATTCTTTCTGATTATGATCAGTCTCAAATGGCAATACTGGAATCCTTAAATTACATTATCTTAATATTCTGCATACTGCAACAGGATGTTTTGCAAGTGAAGATGTAGAGATCAATGCAGTGAGGAATTTACAATCTGAAACTTTTAATAAAAATATATTCGTTGTGAAAAGCTATCTCACATTAACAATCCCTTTTTGCTTCTTTGAATATGACAAATTTCTTTTACCCAAAAGCATATGTTAAATGTCACTTACCAGCATACGGGCACCAATGGACCATTAATTGAGGGCAAAGTGTCAGGAATCTTGATTAGAGGCTTGCCTTGACTTTGGGACCTTTTACATCACAAAGTGTAGCTTTCCTCTTTGCATTCTGCACAGTGTTTCCCACCCGCTCCTGGGTTGCAGGTTATGGTGGAGGAGCCTGTAGGCAGGTGTCTTGGTGGCAACTCTTCGGAATGTTTGTCTAAAGGTGACTTCACTTTTACAGCTGCCATTGCACTCGGTTCCTTCTGCTTTTTGGCTATGTGTGCCCTCCTTCTTCCTCTTCAAACCACTGTGTAAGATGTACTCAGGAACACTGACTCAGTTCAGTACATGTCAGCACTGGTACACATCTGGGTAACGCAATGGGTAGTAAGCCTTTCTGAACATGCAGACTTATTGCTGACTGTCATACATACGGGACTGTTTCTCTTTATCCCTCTGATGTGCTATATTTTATTTTGGGTTAAATATAAACAGGTATTATTTATTTTTATTTTTTTTACACTGTAACTTGTAAATCCTTGTTTGAAGAGTGTAGGTTCAGCATGCATTTACTATAAATATCAGCACACTAACGAGTGATATTATAGGTATACAGTATTTGCAGTCTGGTGAGCTAAGTCATCTTCTGGTTTCTTATGTCTAGGATGCTCCAGAGAGAGTTCCCTTCCATAATTCACAACTCTCAATGCTAATAAGAATCTGACCCCACAGTCCTTTACCTTTTAGACCTTGATCCAGGACAATTCCTAAATTCTCTTTCTGTTGACCATTCCAGTCCCAAACTTACCCAATGACTTTCATTAGAACTGCAGTGGGCAATTTCAGCACCATTCTTAACCAATTCAATACCAGGCACTTGTACCCCCTTCCTGTCCAGGCCAATTTTCAGCTTTCAGCGCTGTCGCACTTTGACAATTGCACGGTCATGCAACATTGTACCCATATGAAATTTTTATAATTTTTTTCACACAAATAGAGCTTTATTTTGGTGGTATTTAAACACTACTGAGTTTTTTTTGTTTATTTTTTGCTAAATAAAACAAAATCTGGTGCAGCTGTGCATGGCAGCCAATCGGCATTTACCTTCAGCTTGTTCAGTTAAGCTTTGACAATAAAAGCTGAAAGGTGATTGGTTTCTATGAAGTTACACCAGATTTTGCACTCTCTAGTTTTAGTAAATTACCTCCATTTTGTTTTTAATGCTAATGTACCCAAAAGACAAAAAAGTATGTGGTCATATCATACATAAACAATTAAAGCATACACATCAGTTGCAGTGTAAAGCAAAGTGTCATATAAAAATCCAGGCAGCACTACCCTAGGACATTTCAGGTGCAAAACCACAGATATACCACTGAGGGAAATATTTAAAGAAACGGGAACTGGCTAATTGGAGACAGTTCTTTCCGCTGCATATAGATGAAGGTGATTGGAAAAATTGTACTTTGCTCACAGGAAGCCTTGCTATCAGATCTGTCAAGCAACTTTC
Source organism: Staurois parvus (assembly GCF_062004578.1). Taxonomy (NCBI): domain Eukaryota; kingdom Metazoa; phylum Chordata; class Amphibia; order Anura; family Ranidae; genus Staurois; species Staurois parvus. The sequence goes on along the minus strand of NW_028317950.1, from coordinate 11,734,096 downwards.
TGATGACTTATGAGAATAGAAAACAGAGACAGCAATACTGTTCTATACACACATTTTATATATAGTGTAATGGGGATGACTGATCATTGGTTATAAATAAAGGGGGGAGTTCGGTAGCCTCATTGGGCCACAGCTTAAAGCCCAACCTCAGGTACGGAAACCCCCCCACCCCCTGCATTGGCACCCTCTCCCCCAACACTGGAAGGGTTAAATGCTTGTTAAGTCTAGGGGTGCATGAATAAGTTATGAAACGTACCTTATTTATTTTATTTGTTGATCCAGCAGAGCACCTACAGTGGTGTGACCTGCAAAGCCTCCTCTCTAAAGCCTAGTACACACGATCAGAAAATTGTACAAAAATACCACTTTCTGATTGTTAGTATACAGTTTTTGTCTGAAATTATTTGAAGGGACAAGCATAAAGATTTGTCTGGTATGATACCAGAGTATGATACCAGATCGTGTGATTTTCCTTTAACCACTTGGTAACTATAGCTGAATGACAACTACAGCGTGGTTATCCAGTTCTGGGAGGGCATCATATGACGTCCTCCCAGAACGCACACCCGGCGATCTCCGTGATCACTGTGTCCTACAGACACAGCTGATCATGTGATGAGGTAAGAGGCCAATCACAGCAGCCATTTACCACGTGATCAGCTGTGTCAGTTGCCGGTGTCTGTCACAGCATGAGGAAAGTACTGCCGATAACTGGCAGCTATCACAAAGTAGATCGGCACTGATCATCAGGGCAGTGCCTGTCATCAGTGCCAGTCATCAGTGCCCATCAGTCAGTGCCATCAGTCAGCACCGCCCATCAGTGTCGCCTATCAGTGCCCATCAGTGTCGCCCATCATTGCCCATCAGTGCTGCCTATCGGTGCCCATCAGTGCCGCCTATCAGTGACAATCATTGCTGCATATCAGTGCAGCATCATCAGTGCCTCCTCATCAATACCCACCGGTGCTGCCTCATCAGTGCCATCTCATTAGTGCTGCCTATCCGTGCCACTTCATTAGTGCCCATCAGTGCTGCCTTTCAGTGCAGCCTCATCAATGCACATCAGTAAAGGAGAAAAATTACCTGTTTGCAAAATTTTATAATATAAACAAAGAAAAACATTTTTTTAAAAAGTGATTTGCTATTTTTTTTCTCCGCCCGCATCACTCACCTCCTAAATGACATCTCTGACTGGATGTCGCTACATTTCCTCAAGCTTAACCTCTCCAAAACCGAGCTTCTCGTCTTTCCCCCTCACCGCACCCCCCCATCCTATCCATCACTACCAACAACACCACCATCAATCCCGCCCCGCAAGCCAAAGTCCTTGGCGTCTTTCTGGACTCAAACCTTTCCTTCCAACCTCATGTCAAATCACTTACAAACACATGCAGGCTCCACCTTCACAACATCGCCAAGATACGCTCCTTCCTTACCCCAGACACCACTAAACTACTAGTACACTCCCTGATTATCTCACGCCTAGACTACTGCAACTCCCTCCTCACCGGCCTACCCCAGTGCAGGCTCTCCCCGCTTCAGACCATCCTGAACTCAGCGGCCAGACTCATCCACCTCACCAACCGCTCCACCTCTGCCACCTCCCTCTGCCTCTCCCTCCACTGGCTCCCGATTGCCCAACGCATCAAATTCAAACTACTCACTCTGACCTACAAAGCCATTCACAACACTGCCCCTAACTACCTCACCAACCTGATTCCCAGGTACCACCCTACCCGTACCCTTCGCTCTTCACAGGACCTCCTTCTATCCTGCTCCCTGGTCTCCTCCTCCCATGCACGACTGCAGGACTTCTCCAGGTCCTCCCCCATCCTCCGGAACTCACTACCCCAATCCATCAGACTGTCACCTTCCCTCCTCACCTTCAGGCGCTCCCTGAAAACCCATCTCTTCAGGGAAGCCTACCCCACCCTCACCTAACAGCCGTTCTCCTTCATTCCTCCTACCACTCCATCCCCCACAGCCACTTCCTCCTGTACCACTACCCCCTCCCTCCTAGATTGTAAGCTCCAAAGAGTAGGGCCCTCTAACCCCTCGTGTGCTGTTTGTTGTTGCTGTACTGTTTCATGTATTGTCCCCCCCTCTATTGTACAGCGCTGAGCAAACCCTTTGGCGCTATATAAACTCGATGTAATAATAATAATTTTTTTGTTTATAGTGCAAAAAATAAAAACCGCAGTGGTGATTTATATATCACCAAAAGAAAGCTCTATTTGTGTGAAAAAAATGAGTACAATGTTGCATGATCACACAATTGTCATTCAAAGTATGACAGCGCTGTAAGCTGAAAATTGGCCGGGCATGAAGGGGGTATAAGTGCCCGGTAGGCAAGTGGTTAATCAGTACAGTCTTTAAGGTGCTTCTGGTCATGGTCACCTCCACCATGCAGGTTTAATAGCCCTGAATCATAGATGACACCGGGGGACCACCAACAGACCAGATACGGATAAGAACAGATGCCTGTTCCTTTACCCCCCTAAACATAAGAATTTAACCTTTGCAGTGTGAGGGGCCCCACAGCTACTGTTATTTTGTCTAATTCCTGGAGTTGAGCTTTAACCATCAAGGCAAAGGGTCTCCTAGCTATCCTGTCGCTGGGGAGTCGCTGCCATTTGCTAGTGTGACACGACCCTAAGGATAGCTAATCTACTGAGGTAGGAGGGGGGCAGCACAGGGCAGTTAGCCTGGCAGGTAGGTAAAAAATCTCCCACTCTGGGGTCACTATACTAATCTAACCCCTGGTTCACGCCAATGCGTTTTTTAATGCTTTTTTGCAGAAATGCACTACAGTCCATTTAACATGGGACATGTTCACATTTATGCTTTTTTGAGCTGCTGCATTTTTAGATAGAATCTTTTAAATGCAAAAAGCAGAATTATTGTTACAATAGAGTTCAATGGAGAAGCTGCTGAAATGTATGTAGTTGCGTTTTTGCCGTGTTTTGTGGGGGTTTTTTTGCCCAGCAACAATTTTTCCCTCCAGAGGATTTACCCCCCTCTTCCTGACCAGGCCATTTTTGTGATACGGTGCTGTGTTACTTTAACTGACAATTGCGCTATACATAAATTAAATTTATGTCCTTTTTTTTTCCCCCACAAATGGAGCTTTCTTTTGGTGGTATTTGATCGCCTGTGGGGTTTTTATTTTTTGCACTATAAACAAAAAAAGAACGACACTTTTGGAAAAAAAAAAAACACTATCTTTGACTTTTTGCTTTTAAACATGTCCAATAAAAAATGTAAAAAATCAAATTTTGTCATAAATTTAGGCCAATATGTATTCTGCAACATGGCTTTGCTGAAAAAAAATCCCTTGAAAGTGTAAAATAATTGGTTTACGTGAAAGTTATAGCGTTTACAAATGGCGATTGTATATACTGGGATTTTTTTTATACTAGTAATGGTGACAATCGGCGACATATAGCAGGACTGCGGTAGGCATTCTGACACTGGGGGGAACTGACTTGGTGTCACTGACATCCCCAGTGACACCAATTACAGTGATCAGTGCTAATAAAAAGCACTGACACTGCACTAATGACGCTGGGCAGGAAGGGGTTAACTTTTGGGCGATCAAAGGGTTAACTGAGCTTTGTGTGTTTTATTGTGTGTGCTGTTTTACTACAGAGACATGCTGTTTTGTATTTCTCTGCTGTGCTGTGCAGAGAAATACAAAGCAGCATGTCCTTGCTGGCAGGAGAGAGGGACCTGTGTTTACAAATTTGTCTCCCCTGTCAGTTTTACATGGTGCTCGCTGGGTGCCGGTGGAGAATCTCCGGCCGGGACCTGGTGATTGACATGCCTAGCCACCAATAGCGGCAAAAGTAGGGCAACACGCGCTCACTACCCGGAAATGCAAATCTCTTATATATACGTGATCTTGCACAGCCCCGCCACCCTGTAGCAGTAGCTCAATGAATTCTGAATGATCTCAAACTAATGTGTCGCAAACTAATGTCAAACTAATGCCATTGACACAAGCCGAAAGTTCGTTGATGCTGACACCAAGGGACCATCATTAAAAACAATATCTCCCTGTGTTGTATTTTACAGAGACAAAAATACTGAGCCAAACGAGGTGAGTCTGTCTGCTGAAACCTTAGTGTTTTGGCCTCCCTTAGGCTAAGTTTATACTTGTGGCAGACCTTGCCACAATCTGCAGTGAATCGCTTTTCAGAGGTGTTTGACAGGCAATGAGGAGGCAAGCCATCACCTCCTCACTGCCTGTTCTGACCCTGTAAAGCAGTGGTCTTCAAACTGCGGTCCATGGGCTGAATGTGGCCCTTTGTTTTCCTCTATCCGGCCCTCGGTGAACTATTCCTCCCACTGATACCAGCAAGGAGGCACCATTTCTTCCACTGGCACCAACTATGGGGCATTTTTCCTTCTACTGACACCAATGATGGGACACAATTCCTCCCACTGATAAAAACAATTGGGTACTATTCCTCAAACTAATACCAAGGATAGGGCACTATTTCTTCCTCTGATACCAAGGACGGGGTGCTATTCCTCCCCCTGACACCAGTGACGGGGCACTATTCCTCCCCCTTGCACCAGTGACGGGGCTCTATTCCTCCCCCTTGCACCAGTGACGGGGCACTATTCCTCCCCCTTGCACCAGTGACGGGGCACTATTCCTCCCCCTTGCACCAGTGACGGGGCACTATTCCTCCCCCTTGCACCAGTGACGGGGCACTATTCCTCCCCCTTGCACCAGTGACGGGGCACTATTCCTCCCCCTTGCACCAGTGACTGGGCACTATTCCTCCCCCTTGCACCAGTGACGGGGCACTATTCCTCCCCCTTGCACCAGTGACGGGGCACTATTCCTCCCCCTGACACCAGTGACGGGGCACTATTCCTCCCCCTGACACCAGTGACGGGGGCACTATTCCTCCCCCTGACACCAGTGACGGGGGCACTATTCCTCCCCCTGACACCAGTGACGGGGGCACTATTCCTCCCCCTGACACCAGTGACGGGGGCACTATTCCTCCCCCTGACACCAGTGACGGGGGCACTATTCCTCCCCCTGACACCAGTGACGGGGGCACTATTCCTCCCCCTGACACCAGTGACGGGGGCACTATTCCTCCCCCTGACACCAGTGACGGGGGCACTATTCCTTCCCCCTGACACCAGTGACGGGGGCACTATTCCTTCCCCCTGACACCAGTGACGAGGGCACTATTCCTTCCCCCTGACACCAGTGACGAGGGCACTATTCCTTCCCCCTGACACCAGTGACGAGGGCACTATTCCTTCCCCCTGACACCAGTGACGGGGCACTATTCCTTCCCCCTGACACCAGTGACGGGGCACTATTCCTTCCCCCTGACACCAGTGACGGGGCACTATTCCTTCCCCCTGACACCAGTGACGGGGCACTATTCCTTCCCCCTGACACCAGTGACGGGGCACTATTCCTCCTTCCACTGACTAGTATGTCATATTTTTTTATTACTCCTACTGATGTTGGGACATTTTCTACTCCCACTGGCCACTCTGGCCCTCCTAAAGTCTGAAGGACAGTAACCCGGCTCTTTGTTTAGAACGTTTGGAGACCCCGGCTGTAAAGCCTGCACCACGGTATTTATAAAATAATATTGTGGCGCCTATATGTCTGTACAGTCGGTCAAAAATCAAACAATTAAAAATGAACGCCCGCAATGTGTCGGCTATGTGGGTTGACAGCTGCCCCCATTCATTTGAGTAAGGTTTCATTTTTCCTGTAAATCATTTCAGCCATTTACAACCCAGTCCGGCTGCCTTTGCAGTTTAAGGGGGACAATCGAGGGGGCTGTAAATCTCAACCACCTACTGTTACCACCCCTTGACTGCCAGTGTAAATGAGCCCTTACTAGCCTGACCTCATTACAGTTGATTTTTTAGACAGCTGAGCAATAATACAAATCTAGTTCAAGGGAGTGTCTGCCTGGTGGTTTTACACAGGATGCCACCTCCACCGATAGTGGCATACCACCACGTCACATACAACCAGCTGGGTGATATCAAAGGGACATGGAGGGACACGAGAATTTTCATCTTTCAGGTTACACTTAGTTGTCCCATTCCAGGATAATTCACTCCCAGGGGCGGACTGACCATTTGGAAACTCGGGCACTGCTCGAGGGCCCGGGGTCAGTATGGGGCTCCATGAGATGCCCCTGGTACCTTTTCTATAGGCTTTTTTGAGTTTGGGCAAGGACACAGGGGTCCAATGATTCCCTATTGCCCGGGGGCCCCATTATTTATTTCAGGTACTTGTATAGCGCCGTCAATTTGCGTAGCGCTTTACCCACACACAAACATATATATATATTACATTCACATCAGTCCCTAACCCTCAAGGGGGTGTACAATCTAAGGTCCCTAACTCACATTCATACATACACATACTGGGGCCAATTTAGACGGGATCCAATTAACCTACCAGCATGTCTTTGGAGTGTGGGAGGAAACCGGAGTACCCGAAGGAAACCCACTCAGGCACAGGGAGAACATGCAAACTCCAGGCAGGTGGTGCTGTGGCTGAGATTCGAACCAATGACCCTAGTACTGCCAGGTGGAAGTGCTAACCATTTAGCCACTGTGCTGCCCCATGAGTTGTCAGTCCGCCCCTGATCATTCCCATTCATGATTTGGTCATGGACAATTAAGTGTCCTTGTAATACATTTTAAACAAAATACAATATAAATGAAGCATTAAGGGTCCAATCACACCCTTGCCTGCTCTGACACAGGTGCATTAAGGCTAGGTTCACACCTATGCAGTTTGCCTTTGATCCGTTTCCGCAGTGCGTTTTGCATTTTTCCACTTGCGTTTTTTATGCGTTTTTGCTTTTTTTTTTTTTTTTCTTGTTGCTAGGCAGATTTAAAACGAATAAAAAATGCATAAAAAATGCACTATATATTTTTCTGCAGCATTTTCATTGAAGTCTTTAGAACCAAAAACGCAAATTTTCACATTAAAAAAAAAAATCCCTGACCCTTCCCACAAAACGCAAGGGGTGAAAACGCGGAGATGTGAAAGTGTCCCACAGGAAATCATGTTAAATGGAGTGTAGGGTGTTTCTGTAAAATGCAGCAGAAAATGCATAGCTGTGAACCTAGAGTTAAGCAGACACTTTAAATTACATTCACACTGGGGGTTTCCCCCGCAGTGAATGGCAGAGCAGAAATCAGTTAATCCCTGCTGCTCCTTTTGACATCAGTGAGGGACTAGCAGAGGCCACAGAGCCCTGATAATTAGCTGGAGGGACAAGCCATTTGTGGCAGTTTGCATAAAGTGCATCCAGCAGCATTCACTGCAGGTGATCAATTGTTGTGCAAACAGCCACAAATAGCTGCCACCATTGGAAGTTGGCAATCTGTCTTTAAAGTGATCATGAAGGGTTTTGTTTTTTTTTAAATAACAAGCTTGTCATACTAATGCAGGCCATAGAGGGGTGGAAACCCCCGCGTTTTTTCGAATGATAAAGGAAAAATTGGTCGTTCGTTAAACTGACGTTACCACCGATTACAAAAATCGGCCGACCAAGTCATAATGTTCACCCCATATAACAGCCAAAACTTCTGTTCCTTCCAGGTCACGGCTCATGCACATATTTTTTTTGTTAAAATGATCGTACGAATTGGCCATCATTTCTCACGAAAATCGGTCGTTTTCCACGAAATTTCCAACATGACTGATGATCCAAAAGTGCAAAAAAAACGAAAACCGGCCAACCAATTAACCCAGGGGTCCTCAAACTTTTTAAACAGGTGGCCAGTTCACCGTCCCTCAGACCGTTGGAGGGCCGGACTATAGTTTAAAAAAAAAAAAACTATGAATAAATGCGGACACAGTACAGGAGATGACCAGAGACTGCGGACATGGTACAGGGAATGACCAGAGACTGCGGACACAGTACAGGGGATGACCAGAGACTGCGGACACAGTACAGGAGATGACCAGAGACTGCGGACACAGTACAGGGGATGACCAGAGACTGCGGACACAGTACAGGGAATGACCAGAGACTGCGGACACAGTACAGGAGATGACCAGAGACTGCGGACATAGTACAGGAGATGACCAGAGACTGCGGACGCAGTACAGGGGATGACCAGAGACTGCGGACGCAGTACAGGAGATGACCAGAGACTGCGGACGCAGTACAGGAGATGACCAGAGACTGCGGACGCAGTACAGGAGATGACCAGAGACTGCGGACGCAGTACAGGAGATGACCAGAGACTGCGGACGCAGTACAGGAGATGACCAGAGACTGCGGACGCAGTACAGGAGATGACCAGAGACTGCGGACGCAGTACAGGAGATGACCAGAGACTGCGGACGCAGTACAGGAGATGACCAGAGACTGCAGACATACAACGGCGGCGGGAATACTGGGCCGGTTACTCCATAAGACGCACAGACATTTCCCCCCAAGTGTGTCTTATGGAGCGAAATAGTGCCCCATCATTTGTGTCAGTGGGAGGAATAGTGCCCCATCATTGGTGTCAGTGGGAGGAATAGTGCCCCTTCATTGGTGTCAGTGGGAAGAAACGTGCCCCTTCATTGGTGTCAGTGGGAAGAAACGTGCCCCTTCATTGGTGTCAGTGGGAAGAAACGTGCCCCTTCATTGGTGTCAGTGGGAAGAAACGTGCCCCTTCATTGGTGTCAGTGGGAAGAAACGTGCCCCTTCATTGGTGTCAGTGGGAAGAAACGTGCCCCTTCATTGGTGTCAGTGGGAAGAAACGTGCCCCTTCATTGGTGTCAGTGGGAAGAAACGTGCCCCTTCATTGGTGTCAGTGGGAAGAAACGTGCCCCTTCATTGGTGTCAGTGGGAAGAAACGTGCCCCTTCATTGGTGTCAGTGGGAAGAAACGTGCCCCTTCATTGGTGTCAGTGGGAAGAAACGTGCCCCTTCATTGGTGTCAGTGGGAAGAAACGTGCCCCTTCATTGGTGTCAGTGGGAAGAAACGTGCCCCTTCATTGGTGTCAGTGGGAAGAAACGTGCCCCTTCATTGGTGTCAGTGGGAGGAATAGTACCCCAGCATTGGTGTCAGTTCGAGGAATAGTGCCCCGTCATTTGTGTCAGTGGGGGAAGGGGATAGTGTCCCGTCATTGGTGTCCGTGAGGGAAGGGGATAGTGTCCCAACATTGGTGTCAGTGGGGGAAGGGGATAGTGTCCCAACATTGGTGTCAGTGGGAGGAATAGTGTCCCATCATTGGTGTCAGTGGGAAGAATAGTACGTCATTGGTGGCAGTGGGGGGGAATAGTGCCCCATCATTGGTGACAGTGGGAGGAATAGTGCCCCATCATTGGTGGCAGTGGGGGGGAATAGTGCCCCATCATTGGTAATAGTGGGAGGAATAGTGCCCCATCATTGGTAATAGTGGGAGGAATAATGCCCCATTATTGGTATCAGTGGGAGGAATAGTGCCCCATCATTAGTATCAGTGACACCAATGATGGGGCACTATTCCTCCCACTGACACCAATGACACGTAACTTGCTGACCCCTGTTCCAGCATGGTGCTGCTGCAGGCAGCATACCTGGTTGCAGCAGCACCATCAGCACGGCACACTTACCTGTCAGCTGTCCTCTCTGGCCTCTCTCACTCGATGTTCGCGGGGCTGCTCGGCTCCGCCTCCTCGCAGGTGATTGGCCGCCTGTGTGCCTTTCCTGGACTACAGTTCTGGCGCCCAATCATCGGTGAGGAGGTGGAGCCGAGCGGCAGGAGTGAGGGAGTGGCCGGAGTGAATGAAGGAGCAGCGCTTCCCGGACTGGATCGTCGTGGGACTGGGACCGGAGCCAGGTAAGGTACAGCAGCTCCCTGCCCGTCCCTGTACTTAGTGTCCCTTCCTGTCTTGCCCCTGCTGGCGGGCCGGATAAATGGCCTCGGCAGGCCGCAGTTTGAGGACCCCTGAATTAACCCAATAACAGTGCGAAAATCGGCCTATTTTCTAACTGTCTATGGCCGGAATTACCTGCACAGAGCAGTCCCGATCCTCTTCTTCTCAGATCCCCCGCCAGCGCTCCTGGCTCTTCCCCCTTGACCAGTTGCCCGGTGCGTGCTCACTCCCGAGCCCCGCTCTACACATCCATAAGACACATAGTCTAGGCTCGCCCCCCCCCCTCCTCATTGCCTCACTGGCGGACTGAGAATTAATGGGGCCCCCGGGCAATAGGGGATCATGGGGCCCCTGTGTCCTTGCCCAAACTCAAAAAAGCCAATGAAAAAGGTACTGGGGAATCTCATGGGGCCCCCTACTGACCCCGGGCCCTTGGGAGGTGCCCGAGTTTCCAAATGGTAATCATAGTAATCCAACTCCATATGTGGGCAAAAGGGAAAACTGCCACATAGTGTCATCCCGATAACACATTTATTCACCAAAGTCCCCTGTAAAATGGAACTACCATTTGAGTCAAATATAAAGTTCATGTATGAAAAACACTGCAAGAGGTTGTATTAGCCGCTTCAGCAGCAGGTGACGGCCTCACCACACACTTCTGTGCTTTCCTGCGAAGGGGACAGGATGACTGCACTGTATTAAGGAGAGGATGAATGGGGCCATTTATTGTGAGATTTTGAGCAACAACCTCCTTCCCTCAGTCAGAGCATTGAAGATGGGTCGTGGCTGGGTCTTCTAACATGACAGCGACCCGAAGCACACAGCCAGGATAACCAAGGAGTGGCTCCGTAAGAAGCATATCAAGGTTCTGGAGTGGCCTAGCCAGTCTCCAGACCTAAATCCAATAGAACATCTTTGGAGGGAGCTGAAACTCCGTGTTGCTCAGCGACAGCCCTGAAACCTGACAGATCTAGAGGAGATCTGTGTGGAGGAGTGGGCCAAAATCCCTGTTGCAGTGTGTGCAAACCTGGTCAAGAACTACAGGAAATGTTTGACCTCTGTAATTGCAAACAAAGGCTTCTGTACCAAATATTAACACTGATTTTCTCAGGTGTTCAAATACTTCTGTTCAGCAGTGCAAGACAAATAAATTCTTTAAAAATCATACAATGTGATTTCCTGAATTTGTTTTTTTGAATTCTGTCTCTCAGGGTGGGAATGCACCTACTATGTGAATTTCAGACCCCTCCATGATTTCTAAGTGGGATAACTTGCAAAATCGCAGGGTGTTCAAATACTTCTGTTCCTCACTGTATTTGTTCATTTATAAGTTTTTTTTTTAAACGGCAGTTCTGTTACACTTTATAGGTTTCATTTTGTCAGGATTTCACTTTCTCCATTATTCAATATAGGCTGTTTTGTAGCTTATACATGTATTTATGGGCAGCACAGTGGCTAAGTGGTTAGCACTTCCGCCTGGTAGTACTAGGGTCATTGATTCAAATCCCAGTCACAGCAGCTCCTGCCTGGAGTTTGCATGTTCTCCCTGTGCCTGTGTTCGATTCCTCCGGGTACTCCAGTTTCCTCCCACCTCCAAAGACATGCTGGTAGGTTAATTGGATCCTGTCTAAATTGGCCCTTGTATATGAATGTGAGTTAGGGACCTTAGACTGTATGCCCCTTGAGGGTTATGGACTGATGTGAATGTACAATATATATGTAAAGCATCTTGTAAATTGATGGCGCTATATAAGTACCTAAAATAAATAAAATCTATATATGTTATATTAAGGCTGCCTAATCTTCCTGGAGAGTGTTGCACAAGCCTCAACATGTGAAAAATGGCACGTATGCTATTCCTGACAATGCTGCCATCACCTCACAAATGGCACCGAAACATTTCTTTTCACTGTATATATGTAATTAGGGTGCTGTCTAGGCTAGGTGCACAGCTATGCAGGTTGCGTTTGAACCGTTTCTGTATTGCGTTTTTGCACCAACATTTTTACCACTCTTTTGATGTGGTTTTGTTTTGTTTTTTTTTTCATTTTTTACAAATTTTCTTGCTGCTAGGCAGATTCAAAACGGGACAAAAATGCATAAAAAAAACACACTACATTCTTTTCTACAGCGTTCCCATTGAAGTCTATAGAACCAAAACCACAATTTTTTGCATTCAAAAAAGTCCCTGATCCTTTCCAAAAAACGCACTGGGTGAAAATGCACAGAAGTTCCGACAATGCTAGGGAAGGTTTCATCCAGCCTAACTGAATGCTGTACTAGGAGTAGAATGCTGACTGATATTTCTGACACCTTTCTGAAAATGATACCTTCCTGGCTGTCATACTGACCCACAGAATTGTGTGACCCTGACCTGGAATGTGTATGCATGTAAGTAGTATCATGTAATGGAGTTCTGACTTCATCCCAGGGGCGGACTGACCATTTGGAAACTTGGGCACTGCCCGAGGGCCCAGGGTCAGTAGGGGGCCCCATGAGATGCCCCTGGTACCTTTTTCATAGGCTTTTTTGAGTTTGGGCAAGGACACAGGGGCCCCATGATCCCCTATTGCCCGGGGCCCCATGAGTTGTCAGTCCTCCCCTGATCACTCCCATTCATGATTTGGTCATGGACAATTAACAGTGTCCTTGTTAATACATTTTAAACAAAATACAATATAAATGAAGCATTAAGGGTCCAATCACACCCTTGCCTGCTCTGACACATGTGCATTAAGTCTAGGTTCACACCTATGCAGTTTGACTTTGATCCGTTTCCGCAGTGCGTCTTGCATTTTTCCACTTGCGTTTTTGATGCGTTTTGCTTTTTTTTTTTTCTTGTTGTTAGGCAGATTTAAAACGAATCAAAAATGCTTAAAAAATGCACTATATACTTTTCTGCAGCATTTCCATTGAAGTCTTTAGAACCAAAACGCAAATTTTCACATTAAAAAAAAATCCCTGACCCTTCCCACAAAACGCAAGGGGTGAAACCCCGGAGATGTGAAAGTGTCCCACAGGAAATCATGTTAAATGGAGTGTAGGGTGTTTCTGTAAAATGCAGCAGAAAATGCATAGCTGTGAACCTAGAGTTAAGCAGACACTTTAAATTACATTCACACTGGGGGTTTCCCCCGCAGTGAATGGCAGAGCAGAAATCAGTTAATCCCTGCTGCTCCTTTTGACATCAGTGAGGGACTAGCAGAGGCCACAGAGCCCTGATAATTAGCTGGAGGGACAAGCCATTTGTGGCAGTTTGCATAAAGTGCATCCAGCAGCATTCACTGCAGGTGATCAATTGTTGTGCAAACAGCCACAAATAGCTGCCACCATTGGAAGTTGGCAATCTGTCTTTAAAGTGATAATGAAGGGTTTTGTTTTTTTTTTAAATAACAAGCTTGTCATACTAATGCAGGCCATAGAGGGGTGGAAACCCCCGCGTTTTTTCAAATGATAAAGGAAAAATCGGTTGTTTGTTAAACCGACGTTACCACCGATTACAAAAATCGGCCGACCAAGTCATAACGTTCACCCCATATAACAGCCAAAACTTCTGTTCCTTCCAGGTCACGGCTCATGCGTAATCTTTCGGATGAAAAATCTGCCAATTTTCTTACTGTCTATGGCCGGCATTACCTGCACAGAGCAGCCCCGATCCTCTCCTTCTCAGATCCCCCAGCCAGCGCTCCTGGCTCTTCCCCCTTGACAAGTGCCCCCAATAGCAAGCAGCTTGCTATATGGGGGCACCGGTGCGTGCTCACTCCCGCGCCCTGCTGTACACATCCATAAGACACATAGAGTAGAGGCTCGGCCCCCCCCCCCCCCCCCGCTCTCCTCATTGGCTCACTGGCTGTGATTGACAACAGTTGAAGCCAATGGCTTCCATTGCTGTCTCAGCCATGGTCATGTTGGAAAATCCACAAAAAACGGCCATTTTTCGTGGACATTGGGGCAGCATAAACGAACCGTCTATGGCCTACCTAAGTGAACATTTTTTACAATTTTTCTTGCTGCTAGGCACATTCAAAACATGACAAAAATGCATAAAAAATCGCACTACATGCTTTTCTGCAGCATTTCCATTGAAGTCTATAGAACCAAAAACACGACTTTTTGCGTTCAAATAAGTCCCTGATCCTTTCCAAAAAATGCACCGGGTGAAAATACACAGATGTTCCGACAATGCTGTACTAGGGGTAGTATGCTGACTGATATTTCTGACCTCTTTCTGAAAATGATACCTTCCTGGCTGTCATACTGACCCACAGAATTGTGTGACTCTGACCTGGAATGTGTATGCATGTAAGTAGTATCATCAGGGGCGGACTGACAACTCATGGGGCCCTTGGACAATAGGGGTCATGGGGCCCCTGTGTCCTTGCCCAAACTCAAAAAAGCCAATTAAAAAGGTACCAAGGGCATCCCATGGGGTCCCCTACTGACCCCGGGCCCTCGGGCAGTGCCCGAGTTTCCAAATGGTCAGTACGCCCCCGAGTATCATGTAATGTAGTTCTGACTTCATCCAGATTTGAGTAATTAATTCAAAGTGTCAAAGCTTAGCAGCATGCAGTTTATATAGGCATAGGCAGGGCTGCTGTTGGAAACCACGGGGCCCCATACAGCCAACCTGACAGGGCCCCCCCCCCCGTTTACTGTGCTTCAGTTATAAATGAACACAGTGGGTGATTGGTATCAAACACTCACTGTATTCATTCAGGAAAGGAAGGGGCTGGTAAATGTGACCATCCCCCACTCTCCATCCTGAAGGATCCCATTGTGTTCTTGCAGCTGTTGGTGGAAAGGAAGGAGAGGAGGGAAGCTGGCAGCACTGTGGGGGTGGGGGCATGGGATGTAGGGATCAGTTCCAGTAACTGCCCTTCTCCCCTGCCCTGCCAATCACCCTCCCAACCCACATCCGATTTTTCCAGCTGCCTGAGCCCCCTTTCTGGCCTGGGCCCCGTACAGGAGGCTGGTGGTGCCCCTTATCCTCGGCCCTGGGTACAGGTGCAACAACAATTCTCATACATCATACAGTAATTACTGGTTCTGCCACTAGGTAGCAGTGTGTGTTATGTTTTGGTTCGTGTTCTTCCTTGTGGATCTACATGGTTATGATGTCACTTCTTTTCTCTATATTCCTGGTGTTTCCAAAAAAGTGTTCAGCCATGTGCCCAGAGACCTCCTGACTGGTAAAAGTCACATCTATAGCACCTATCAAACAAAGCCAAAGGTAGTCAGGCATCTAGTATTTTCAAAAGGATGTTAGAAATCGCAGCTTACATACATGAGGACGGGATTCTTGTGACATTGATGGCCCAGGCGTTCGCTGCCCCTCCAGCCACATGTATACAAGGGGCTTTTATAGGTGCAACTGCAGGCTGGGGCAGATCCTGCTTCGTCCTCTGTCTTCATGCACACTGGACATTTTTACAGCGTCTGTTTTTGGCTTTTGATGTTTTTTTCTACAGCCAGTAAACCCCCCAGCATGTTGTCCATGCACACACAGACTGAAATCAACGTTTTTTGGCTGGAAAAATAAACCCAGGACTAGTGGGCTTCTAGAGGAGTTTTTTAGCTGTAAAGACGATCTAACACTGAAAAACACAGCAAAACGTGGTAAAACTCCGCTAACTGCATTTTTGAATGTTTTTTTTTTACCAAAAACACAAACACAGGAAACTGCCGCTAAACACTAATGCAAAAACGATTAAAAAAAGCTGAAAAACTCGTTTTTAATGTGACTCGTTTAAACGTTTTTAATGTGACTTTACATTTTAAGTTATAGCGTCTACAAATGGCGGTGTGTATATAATGGGATTTTATTTTTATACTAGTAATGGTGACAATCAGTGACTTATAGCAGGACTGCAGCAGGCATTCTGACACTGTGGGGAACTGACTTGGTGTCACTGACATTCCCAGTGACACCAATACAGTGATCAGTGCTAATAAAAAGCACTGACACTGTACTAATGACGCTGGGCAGAAAGGGGTTAACTTTTGAGTGATCAAAGGGTTAACTGTGTGTTGTGTGTGTTTTATTGTGTGTGCTGTTTTACTACAGAGACATGCTGCTTTGTATTAATACAAAGCAGCATGTCCTTGCTGGCAGGAGAGAGAGACCTGTGTTGTTTACACATATGTCTCCCCTGTCAGTTTTACACGGTGCTCGCTGGGTGCCAGTGGGCAATCTCCGGTGATTGACATGCCTAGCCACCAATAGCAGCAAAAGTAGGGCAGCACGCGCTCCCTACCTGGAAATGCAAATCACTTATATATATGTAGCAGGCTCCTTGTACAAGAGGATTCAGAAGGAATCACATGTTCAGCAGTCAGTCCTTCCTCTCTCTCCCCTATTTGTAAAACCTGGGCATTCTGCCAAGTTGATGACTCATCCACTACACAGCAAAGAACGCTGGGAGGGGGAGGAAGCAGGAAGTGAAGGGGAGAACAGAGAGACACGAGGCTGGAGAAAAGACAGGGACATGTGGAGCCCGTCCAAGCAGAGGAGGAGGCATTACAGCACTCAGCACGGATAGAGGGACCCTGCTGTGTGTTCAGAGTCTGGTGAGCTGTCCCACTGGAGAGAGTAAGACACACCATTTACACTTTGCATATAGACTGGGACATCCGCACCCCACTGCTGGGATCTCACCCATCCGGGGCCCTGTGCAAGCCACAGATCCCTCTGCCTGCTTTGCCCCTCACCACCAGTGTAATTGAGACTGTCTGCCCCGGGGACTGACACATACTGGGAGATTGCATCCGGCGACTGCTCCTGGTCTTGGGGTGCTTTGTGTTGCTCTAGACACTGAGATTGGACCCTCTCAGCCCAGAAACCTAGTGAAATCTGATGTAACCCACACCAGCTGAAACTCCAAAGAAGCCTTCAGCTGCTATTTACTTCATTGTAAGGACTAAACGTGCACCAACTAGAGCTCCACCGTTACAAGGACTGAAGTGGGGGAATCTGGCTTAGTAGCCTTATTAGAGGTACCTCTTTATTGCATTCTGTTCTGACTCTGAGGTGATTTTTGGCTAACGCCCCTCAGAAGCAGAATCATACACCGGTGTGGGTAATACATTTCATTGATAGAGTATAAGTAAGTTTATTTGTTTGATATCAGTTGTATTCTGCTTAAAGTGCAACTCTGCCATCCGGAGACTCTTGGCTGTGAAGCCCTCTAGTGGCAGACCAAATTTACTGCATTGCATAAAAGAAGAAAAGTAAGTTTTGAAGTTGAAAAGGGAACCCCAACCCTCTACACTGCATTTCATTCTCCATAAAATTGTTCTTGTTTTATTTAACCCTGTGTCAGCAAATTTCTTGGCGGGGTATTTGCTATTCATTACCAGTTGTGCCAGAGGGATTGGGTTTGCTTAGGGTTGGATCTATTGAGCGCAGGACCCATAATATATTCCAGCTTGTCCCAAGGGGCAGTGCTGCATATACATGATTTTGCACAGCCCCGCCGCCCTGTAGCAGTAGTTCAATGAATTCTGAATGATCTCAAACTAATGTCAAACTAATGCCATCAACACAAGCCCAAAGTTCATTGATGCCGACACCAAGGGACCATCAATAAAAACAATATCTCCCTGTGTTGTATTTTATAGAGACAAAAATACTGAGCCAAATGAGGTGAGTCTGTCTGCTGAAACCTTAGTTTTTTGGCCTCCCTTAGGCTAAGTTTACACTTGTGGCAGACCTTGCCACAATCTTCAGTGAATCGCTTTTCAGAGGTGTTTGACAGGCAATGAGGAGGCAAGCCATCACCTCCTCACTGCCTGTTCTGACCATGTAAAGCAGTGGTCTCCAAACTGCGGTCCGTGGGCTGAATGTGGCCCTTTGTTTTCCTCTATCCGGCCCTCGGTGAACTATTCCTCCCACTGATACCAGCAAGGAGGCACCATTTCTTCCACTGGCACCAACTATGGGGCATTTTTCCTTCTACTGACACGAATGATGGGGCACAATTCCTCCCACTAATATAAACAATTGGGTACTATTCCTCCAATACCAATGATGAGGCACTCTTCACCCCCCTGACACCAGTGACGGGGCACTACTCCTCCCCCTGACACCAGTGACGGGGCACTACTCCTCCCCCTGACACCAGTGACGGGGCACTACTCCTCCCCCTGACACCAGTGACGGGGCACTACTCCTCGCCCTGACACCAGTGACGGGGCACTACTCCTCGCCCGGACACCAGTGACGGGGCACTACTCCTCGCCCGGACACCAGTGACGGGGCACTACTCCTCGCCCGGACACCAGTGACGGGGCACTACTCCTCCCCCTGACACCAGTGGCGGGGCACTATTCCTCCTTCCACTGACTACAAGTAGTATGTAATTTTTTTTTTCTACTCCCACTGGCCACTCTGGCCCTCCTAAAGTCTGAAGGACAGTAACCCGGCCCTTTGTTTAGAAAGTTTGGAGACCCCGGCTGTAAAGCCTGCACCACGGTATTTATAAAATAATATTGTGGCGCCTATATGTCTGTACAGTCGGTCAAAAATCAAACAATTAAAAATGAACGCCCGCAATGTGCCGGCTATGTGGGTTGACAGCTGCCCCCATTCATTTGTGTAAGGGTTCATTTTTCCTGTAAATCATTTCAGCCATTTACAACCCAGTCCGGCTGCCTTTGCAGTTTAAGGGGGACAATCGAGGGGGCTGTAAATCTCAAGCACCTACTGTTACCACCCCTTGACTGCCAGTGTAAATGAGCCCTTACTAGCCTGACCTCATTACAGTTGACTTTTTAGACAGCTGAGCAATAATAAAAATCTAGTTCAAGGGAGTGTCTGCCTGGTGGTCTTACACAGGATGCCACCTCCACCGATAGTGGCATACCACCACGTCACATACAACCAGCTGGGTGATATCAAAGGGACATGGAGGGAGACGACAATTTTCATCTTTCAGGTTACACCTAGTTGTCCCATTCCAGGATAATTCACTCCCAGGGGCGGACTGACCATTTGGAAACTCAGGCACTGCCCAAGGGCCTGGGGTCAGTAGGGGGCCCCATGAGATGCCCCTGGTACCTTTTTCATAGGCTTTTTTGAGTTTGGGCAAGGACACGGGCCCAAGGGTGGACTGACAACTCATGGGGCCCCCGGGCAATAGGGGATCATGGGGCCCCTGTGTCCTTGCCCACACTCAAAAAAGCCTATAAAAAAGGTATCGGGCATTTCATGGGGCCCCCTACTGACCCCGGGCCCTCGGGCAGTGCCCGAGTGCTTGAATGGCCAGTCCGCCCCTGCAGGGGCCCCATGATCCCCTATTGCCCGGGGGCCCCATGAGTTGTCAGTCCGCCCTTGATCACTCCCATTCATGATTTAGTCATGGACAATTAAGTATCCTTGTTAATACATTTTAAACAAAATACAATATAAATGAAGCATTAAGGATCCAATCACACCCTTGCCTGCTCTGACACACGTGCATTAAGTCTAGGTTCACACCTATGCAGTTTACCTTTGATCCGTTTCAGTGAGTTTTGCATTTTTCCACTTGCGTTTGATGCGATTTGCTTTTTTTTTTTTTTTTTTGTTGCTAGGCAGATTTAAAATGCATCAAAAATGCATAAAAAATGCACTATATACCTTTCTGCAGCATTTCCATTGAAGTCTTTAGAACCAAAAATGCAACTTTTCACATTCAAAAAAAGTCCCTGACCCTTCCCACAAAACGCAAGGGGTGAAAACGCGGAGATGTCAAAGTGTCCAACAGGAAATCATGTTAAATGGAGTGTAGGGTGTTTCTGAAAAATGCATAGGTTTGAACCTAGAGTTAGGCAGACACTTTAAATTACATTCACACTGGGGGTTTCCCCTGCGGTGAATGGCAGACCAGAAATCAGTTAATCCCTGCTGCTCCTTTTGACATCAGTGAGGGACTAGCAGAGGCCACGGAGCCCTGATAATTAGCTGGAGGGACAAGCCATTTGTGGCAGTTTGCATAAAGTGCATCCAGCAGCATTCACTGCAGGTGATCAATTGTTGTGCAAACAGCCACAAATAGCTGCCACCATTGGAAGTTGGCAATCTGTCTTTAAAGTGATAATGAAGGGTTTTGTTTTTTTTTTAATTAACAAGCTTGTCATACTAATGCAGGCCATAGAGGGGAGGGAAACCCCCGCGTTTTTTCGGACTATAAACGAAAAATCGGTCGTTCGTTAAACCGACGTTACCACGAACAATTACAAAAATCAGCCGTCCAAGTCCTAACGTTCACCCCATATAACAGCCAAAACTTCTGTTCCCTCCAGGTCACGGCTCATGCACATATTTTTTTTTTTGTTAAAATGATCGTACGATTTGGCCATCATTGCCGTGAAAATCTGTCATTTTCCACAAATTTTCCAACATGACTGATAATCCAAAAGTGCAAAAAAAACCCAAAAACTGGCCAACCAATTAACCCAATAACAGTGCGAAAACAGTGCCCCCCCCCCCCCGCTCTCTCCTCATTGGCTCACTGGCTGTGATTGACAACAGTTAAAGCCAATGGCTTCCATTATTGTCTCAGCCAATGAGGAGAGACAGACCGGGGACAGCCGAGGCTCCTGTGCATATCGCTGGATCGAATGGGGGTTCAGGTGAGTATTGGGGGGCTGTGGGGGAAGCAGCACACAGATTTTTTTTTTATTACCTTTTTAAGCATAAAATGCCTCTGCCTTTACAACAACTTTAAAGTGTATGGGCTTGGCAAGCAAGCCACTCACAGGGGTCAATAACAGCAGCAGGATCAACAGATTCCTGCCATTGCCATTCGCAGAATGCCTGTTTGAATGTATCCCTGTTGGATTGAGTTATGTTATATTAAGTGAACAAATATATGAGTAATTAAAACATCCTCATAACAGCAATCAATTAAATTAATTTTGACCCAAAAAGCAAAAAGATCATTCATAAATCAATAACACATAAAAGAGAAAAGAAAGAAAGAAAGAAACTGCCACCAAAGTGTGCAAAATGTGAAATAAAGTTCAGTTCATTCCATTGATGTGATATTCCTTGAAGGTTGTTCAATCCACCATCATTGTGATCCTCCAGTGACCAATGCAGGCCATAGATGGGCTGAAAACCGGCCGTTTTTTTATAAAAAAAAACCCTGAAAAGTCAGTTGTTCGTTCGGCCGACGTTACCACCAACGGTTAAAAAAAAATTGGCTGATTTTCGTCCCGTCTACAGCCGGCATTTAATTACGTCTGTCCCTGCAGAGAGCTCCGCTATTATATTTCATATGAAAAAGTATTGCAGTTTCAACAATGTATCCATTTGTATCCATTTCAGATACAGATGTTTTTATTTGGATACAAATAGATACATTGTTGCAACCGCAATACTTTTCATATAAAATATAATAGCGGACTGGAATTCTTCTTCTTTTTCTTCTTTAGACCGGTCAAAAATCGGCCGATTTTCGCACCGTTAGTGGGTTAATTGGTCAGCTGGTTTTCGGGGTTTTGGCACATTTTTTTTATCGGTATCCTGGCGTGCGTGCTGATGTCACAGATGGTCGGTCATGTAATCATTCAGTACTAAAGAGTTTGATTTTCTAGTGCTGCTTACTCACCAGCTTCTGGTGAGTGTTCAATTTGATGGTGTCACTGGAGGATCACAATGATGGGGTGTTAGTCCCTGGAGGATCACAATGATGGGGTGTTAGTCCCTGGAGGATCACAATGATGGGGTGTTAGTCACTGGAGGATCACAATGATGGGGTGTTAGTCCCTGGAGGATCACAATGATGGGGTGTTAGTCCCTGGAGGATCACAATGATGGGGTGTTAGTCACTGGAGGATCACAATGATGGTGGACTGAACAACCTTAAAGATATCACAGCAATGGAATGAACTGAACTTTATTTCACATTTTGCACACTTTGGTGGCAGTTTCTTTCTTTTCTTTTTGATGTGTTATTGATTTATGTTTGATCTTTTTGTGTCAAATTAATATAACTGAGCGCTGCTATGAGGACATTTTAATTACTCATATATTTGTTCATTTATAACTTTTTTTAAATGGCAGTTCTGTCACACTTTATATGTTCCGTTTTGTCAGGCTTTCACTTTCTCCTATTCAAAGCACGGGGTATAGGCTGTTTTGTAGCTTATACATACATATATATATATCACAGTGGCTAAGTGGTTAGCACTTCTGCCTGGCAGTACTAGGGTCGTTGGTTCAAATCCCAACCACACCTGCCTGGAGTTTGCATGTTCTCCCTGTGCCTGTGTGGGTTTCCTCTGGGTACTCTGGTTTCCTCCCACACTCCAAAGACATGCTGGTAGGTTAATTGGATCCTGTCTAAATTGGCCCTAATATGTGTATGTATGAATGTGAGTTAGGGACTTTAGATTGTACACCCCTTGAGGGTTAGGGACTGATGTGAATGTACAAAATATATATATAAAGTGCTGTGTAAATTGATGGCGCTATATAAGTACCTGAAATAAAAAATAAAATCTATATATGTTATATTAAGGCTGCCTAATCTTCCTGGAGAGCGTTCCACAAGCCTCAACATGTGAAAATCGGCACCTATGCTATTCCTGACAATGCTGCCATCAAGTCACAAATGGCACCGAAACATTTCTTTTCACTGTATATATGTAATTAGGGTGCTGTCTAGGCTAGGTGCACAGCTATGCAGGTTGCGTTTGAACCGTTTTTGCACCTACATTTTTGCCATGCTTTTGATGCGTTTTTTTTTTTTTTTTCTTAATTTTTACAATTTTTCTTGCTGCTAGGCAGATTTAAAATGCAAAACGTGACAAAAATGCATAAAAAAACTCAGCAAGAAAGCACTACATGCTTTTCTGCAGCATTTCCATTGAAGTCTATAGAACCAAAAATACGACTTTTTGCATTCAAATAAGTCCCTGATCCTTTCCAAAAAACACACCAGGTGAAAATACACAGATGTTCCGACAGTGCTAGGGAAGGTTTCATCCAGCCTAACTGAATGCTGTACTAGGGGTAGTATGCTGACTGATATTTCTGACACCATTCTGAAAATGATACCTTCCTGGCTGTCATACTGACCCACAGAATTGTGTGACCCTGACCTGGAATGTGTATGCATGTAAGTAGTATCATCAGGGGCGGACTGACAACTCATGGGGCCCCTGGGCAATAGGGGATCATGGGGCCCGTGTCCTTGCCCAAACTCAAAAAAGCCAATTAAAAAGGTACCAAGGGCATCTCATGGGGCCCCCTACTGACCCCGGGCCCTCGGGCAGTGCCCGAGTTTCCAAATGGTCAGTCTGCCCCTGAGCATCATGTAATGTAGTTCTGACTTCATCCAGATTTGAGTAATTAATTCAAAGTGTCAAAGCTTAGCAGCATGCAGTTTATATAGGCATAGGCAGGGCTGCTGTTGGAATCCACAGGGCCCCATACAGCCAACCTGACAGGGCCCCCTCCCCAGTTTACTATGCTTCAGTTATAAATGAACACAGTGGGTGATTGGTACCAAACACTCACTGTATTCATTCATTCAGGAAAGGAAGGGGCTGGTAAATGTGACCGTCCCCCACTCTCCATCCTGAAGGATCCCATTGTGTTCTTGCAGCTGTCGGTGGAAAGGAAGGACAGGAGGGAAGCCGGCAGCACTGTGGAGGTGGGGCATGGGATTTAGGGATCAGTTCCAGTAACTGCCCTTCTCCCCTGCCCTGCCAATCACCCTCCCAGCCCACATCCGATTTTTTCCAGCTGCCTGAGCCTCCTTTCTGGCCTGGGCCCCGTACAGGAGGCTGGTGGTGCCCCTTATCCTCGGCCCTGGGTACAGGTGCAACAACAATTCTCATACATCATACAGTAATTACTGGTTCTGCCACTAGGTAGCAGTGTGTGTTATGTTTAGGTTCGTGTTCTTCCTTGTGGATCTACATGGTTATGATGTCACTTCTTTTCTCTATATTCCTGGTGTTTCCAAAAAAGTGTTCAGCCATGTGCCCAGAGACCTCCTGACTGGTAAAAGTCACATCTACAGCACCTATCCAACAAAGCCAAAGGTAGTCAGGCATCTGGTATTTTCAAAAGGATGTTAGCAATCGCAGCTTACATACGTGAGGACGGGATTCTTGTGACATTGATGGCCCAGGCGTTCGCTGCCCCTCCAGCCACATGTATACAAGGGGCTTTTATAGGTGCAACTGCAGGCTGGGGCAGATCCTGCTTCGTCCTCTCAGTCTTCATGCACACTGGACATTTTTACAGCGTCTGTTTTTGGCTTTTGACGTTTTTTTTCTACAGCCAGTAACCCCCCAGCATGCTATCCTATGTGTCCATGCACACACAGACTGGAATCAACGGTTTTTGGCTGGAAAAAAAAAAACAGGACTAGTGGGCTTCTAGAGGCGTTTTTTAGCTGTAAAAATGATCTAACTCTGAAAAACATAGAAAAACTCTGCAAAACGGCGTTTTTGGATTTTTTTTGACCAAAAACACTAAAAAACACAAACATCGGAAACTGCCGCTAAACACTAATGCAAAAACGATTAAAAAAAGCTGAAAAACTCACATTTTTAATGTGACTTTACATTTTAAGTTATAGCGTCCACAAATGGCGGTGTGTATATAATGGGATTTTATTTTTATACTAGTAATGGTGACAATCAGTGACTTATAGTAGGACTGCAGCGGGCATTCTGACACTGTGGGTAACTGACTTGGTGTCACTGACATTCCCAGTGACAACAATACAGGGATCAGTGCTAATAAAAAGCACTGACACTGTACTAATGACACTGGGCAGAAAGGGGTTAACTTTTGGGCGATCAAAGGGTTAACTGTGTGTTGTGTGTGTTTTGTTGTGTGTGCTGTTTTACTACAGAGACATGCTGCTTTGTATTAATACAGAGCAGCATGTCCTTGGTAGCAGGAGAGAGAGAGACCTGTGTTTACACATATGTCTCCCCTGTCAGTTTTACATGGTGCTCGCTGGGTGCCAGTGGGGAATCTCCGTCCGGGACCCAGTAATTGACATGCCTAGCCACCCATAGGGGCAAAAGTAGGGCAGCACACGCTTCCTACCTGGAAATGCAAATCACTTATATATACGTGATTTTGCGCAGCCCCACCGGCCTGTAGCAGTAGTTCAATGAATTCTGAATGATCTCAAACTAATGTCAAACTAATGCCATCAACACAAGCCTAAAGTTCGTTGATGCCGACCCTAAGGGGCCATCAATAAAAACAATATCTCCCTGTGTTGTATTTTACAGAGACAAAAATACTGAGCCAAATGAGGTGAGTCTGTCTGCTGAAACCTTAGTGTCAGGGCTCCCGGGTATGACCAGAGGTGTGTGACTGACGCAGGGAAACGCAGACTTCAGATATATTATAAACAATGTAATTTATTAACACTAACAATACAAACATAAACGCAGTGCAATACTAAAACATAACACAGTGCAAACAAACCAACCAACCACCCACAGATAACAGTACATACAATGCAAGCGTCGTCAGGCAGGCCGGGTCAATATCAATTGGGCAGGTAGGTACAGGGGGAGCAAGCGGAGAATGGTCGGGGTCACAGGCCAGGTTCAGCAGGTAGCGGGCAGCGTGGTACAGAGGGTCAGGCAGAGGAGAATGGTCAGACAAGCCAGGGATCAGAGCAGGGTCAGCAGAGAATCAGACAGGAACAGGGAGCAGGAACAGGATACAGGGCCCAGGAGAAACACAACACCAAGGCAGAGTCTGCAGGTCTGAATGTCCCTTAAATACACCAGTATAATTAGTTCCAGGTGTTTGACTGGCTGCAAGGTTGAGTCTCTGATTGCTGGGAGCACCCGCTGGCCAGCCCTGGTACTGCAGCTCATAAGGCAGCTGAGTCCCACTATTGCTGGCCAGTCCATTCCTGACAGTACCCCCCCCCCCCTCAAGGAGCGGCCTCAGGACGCTCCAAACAGTCCTAGCTGGGCAAAATGTTCCACCGCCCGGGTCTGGTAACTGGCGGGTTATCAAAGACTGGCACACCAGGCAGGACTCCGGGCAGCGGCACACCGGGCAGAGGCACATCGGGCAGGACTCCGGGCAGAAGCACATCGGGCTGGACTCCGGGCAGAGGCACATCGGGCTGGACTCCGGGCAGAGGCACATCGGGCTGGACTCCGGGCAGAGGCACATCGGGCTGGACTCCGGGCAGAGGCACATCGGGCCGGACTCCGGGCAGAGGCACATCGGGCCGGACTCCGGGCAGAGGCACATCGGGCCGGACTCCGGGCAGAGGCACATCGGGCCGGACTCCGGGCAGAGGCACATCGGGCCGGACTCCGGGCAGAGGCACATCGGGCCGGACTCCGGGCAGAGGCACATCGGATTACCAGGCGAAGCAGCAGGCAACGGGCCACAGGGTGGAGCAGCAGGCACCGGGCCACAGGGTGGAGCAGCAGGCACCGGGCCACCGGGCGGAGCAGCAGGCACCGGGCCACCGGGCGGAGCAGCAGGCATCGGGCCCCCAAGCAGAGCGGCGGGCGCCGGGCCCCCAGGAGGGGCGACAGGCATCGGGCCCCCAGGAGGGGCGACAGGCATCGGGCCCCCAGGCGGGGCGACAGGCATCGGGCCCCCAGGCGGGGCGACAGGTCTCAGGCGGAGCGACAGGTCTCAGGCCCCCAGGCGGAGCGACAGGTCTCAGGCCCCCAGGCGGAGTGACGGGCGCCGGACCCCCAGGCGGAGTGACGGGCGCCGGACCCCCAGGCGGAGCGGCGGGCGCCGGACCCCCAGGCGGAGCGACAGGTCTCGGGCCCCCAGGCGGAGCGGCGGGCACCGAGTCACCAGGCACGACAGTGGGCTCCGAGTCAACTGGCAAGACTGCGGGCACCGAGTCGTCTGGCAAGACTGCGGGCACCGAGTCGTCTGGCAAGACTGCGGGCACCGAGTCAACAGGCGGAACAGCGGGCTTCGAGTCGTCTGGCAAGACTGCGGGCACCGAATCACCAGGCACGACAGTGGGCTCTGACTCAATTGGCACGACAGCGGGCACCGGGTCATCAGGTACCGGATTGTCTGGCTCGACAGCGGGCATCGGGTCACCAGGTATGACAGCGGGCACTGGGTCACCAGGCACGACAGCGGGCACCGGAACAGGTACCGGATCATCTGAATCAACAGCGGGCTTCGAGTCAACTGGCCTAATAGGATCGTCAGGCTGGATCAGTTCATCATGCTGAGTAGCGGCATCAGGCTGAATGCAGGCATCCGGCTGAGTAAAGGCATCAGGCCGAGTAGAGGCATCAGGCCGAGTAGAGGCATCAGGCCGAGTAGAGGCATCAGGCCGAGTAGAGGCATCAGGCCGAGTAGAGGCATCAGGCCGAGTAGAGGCTTCAGGCCGAGTAGAGGCATCAGGCCGAGTAGAGGCTTCAGGCCGAGTAGAGGCTTCAGGCCGAGTAGAGGCTTCAGGCCGAGTAGAGGCTTCAGGCCGAGTAGAGGCTTCAGGCCGAAGAGAGGCTTCAGGCCGAAGAGAGGCATCAGGCCGAAGAGAGGCATCAGGCCGCGTACAGGCATCAGGCCGAGTAGAGGATTCAGGCCGAGTAGAGGATTCAGGCCGAGTAGAGGCTTCAGGCTGAATGCAGGCTTCAGGCCGAGTGGAGGCATCAGGCCGAGTAGAGGCATCAGGCCGAGTAGAGGCATCAGGCTGCGTACAGGCATCAGGCTGAGTAGAGGCTTCAGGCTGAACCACGGAAGGCAGGTTCTCAGACGGCAGGTTCACCGGTTTGGATACTGGCAGGATGGTATTGGTTGGAAAGAATTTTCGCTTTTTTCTGGTTTTAACTACTGGAGCACTGCAAGTAAATGCAGGTCTGCAAACGAATGGAGCAGCTGGAGACAGAGAAGAGCTGGAGGATGGAACAGGAGAGGGAGCAGTTGCTACAGAGGGCTTTTTTACAGGGTTAAAGGCAGGATAGGTGCAGCGAGTGGGAACAGGGTACTGACATGCGGTAGATAGCAGGGCAGGAGGAGCTGTTGGGAATGCAGGAATAGAGTTTTGAGGAAATAGATTAGAAGCAGGACTGGGTTTTTGTAAGCTGACTGAGGCTGGGTGCAACAAATCTGTCCATGTCTGCAGTATGGGTTGAACAAAGCTGAGCTTACACAAAGCCTGTCTGACCAAAGACTGCACTGCGTTTATACAATCTCTTAGTATCTGTGGTGAACATGCAGAATAACGCTCCAGAAAGTAACCCACATCATCCTCTAATAACCACACCAGGGACTCTACCTGGTCTGCACTAAATGGTGGAAAAAATTCATCCCTGCATTCGGGGGTACCAGATGAAGCCAACTCAGCACAAACCTCAATCAATGGCTGCACCTCCGAGAACTCTATGCCCTGATCTACTAGAACAGTGGTTCTCAACCTTTCTAATGCCGCGACCCCTTAATACAGTTCCTCATGTTGTGGTGACCCCCAACCATAAAATTATTTTCGTTGCTACTTCATAACTGTAATTTTGCAGTAGGAGGAATAGTGCCACGTCATTGGTGTCATTGGGAGGAATAGTGCCCCATCATTGGTATCAGTGGGAGGAATAGTGCCCCCTTCATTGGTGTCAGTGGGAGGAATAGTGCCCCCTTCATTGGTGTCAGTGGGAGGAATAGTGCCCCGTCATTGGTGTCAGTGGGAGGAATAGTGCCCCGTCATTGGTGTCAGTGGGAGGAATAGTGCCCCGTCATTGGTGTCAGTGGGAGGAATAGTGCCCCGTCATTGGTGTCAGTGGGAGGAATAGTGCCCCCTTCATTGGTGTCAGTGGGAGGAATAGTGCCCCCTTCATTGGTGTCAGTGGGAGGAATAGTGCCCCGTCATTGGTGTCAGTGGGAGGAATAGTGCCCCGTCATTGGTGTCAGTGGGAGGAATAGTGCCCCGTCATTGGTGTCAGTGGGAGGAATAGTGCCCCGTCATTGGTGTCAGTGGGAGGAATAGTGCCCCGTCATTGGTGTCAGTGGGAGGAATAGTGCCCCGTCATTGGTGTCAGTGGGAGGAATAGTGCCCCGTCATTGGTGTCAGTGGGAGGAATAGTGCCCCGTCATTGGTGTCAGTGGGAGGAATTGTGCCCCGTCATTGGTGTCAGTGGGAGGAATAGTGCCCCGTCATTGGTGTCAGTGGGAGGAATAGTGCCCCGTCATTGGTGTCAGTGGGAGGAATAGTGCCCGTCATTGGTGTCAGTGGGAGGAATAGTGCCCCCTTCATTGGTGTCAGTGAGAGGAATAGTGCCCCCTTCATTGGTGTCAGTGGGAGGAATAGTGCCCCGTCATTGGTGTCAGTGGGAGGAATAGTGCCCCGTCATTGGTGTCAGTGGGAGGAATAGTGCCCCGTCATTGGTGTCAGTGGGAGGAATAGTGCCCCGTCATTGGTGTCAGTGGGAGGAATAGTGCCCCGTCATTGGTGTCAGTGGGAGGAATAGTGCCCCGTCATTGGTGTCAGTGGGAGGAATAGTGCCCCGTCATTGGTGTCAGTGGGAGGAATAATGCCCCGTCATTGGTGTCAGTGGGAGGAATAGTGCCCCGTCATTGGTGTCAGTGGGAGGAATAGTGCCTCGTCATTGGTGTCAGTGTGAGGAATAGTGCCCCGTCATTGGTATCAGTGGGAGGAATAGTGCCCCATCATTGGTGTCAGTGTGAGGAATAGTGTCCCATCATTGGTGTCATTGGGAGGAATAGTGCCTCATCATTGGTATCAGTGGGAGGAATAGTGCCCCATCATTGGTGTCAGTGGGGGGGAATAGTGCCCCGTCATTGGTATCAGTGGGAGGAATAGTGCCCCGTCATTGGTATCAGTGGGAGGAATAGTGCCCGTCATTGGTATCAGTGGGAGGAATAGTGCCCCGTCATCGGTGTCAGTGGGAGGAATAGTGCCTCGTCATCGGTGTCAGTGGGAGGAATAGTGCCCCGTCATCGGTATCAGTGTGAGGAATAGTGCCCCGTCATCGGTATCAGTGGGAGGAATAGTGCCCCGTCATCGGTGTCAGTGGGAGGAATAGTGCCCCATCATCGGTGTCAGTGGGAGGAATAGTGCCCCATCATCGGTATCAGTGGGGGGAATAGTGCCCCATCCTTGGTGTCAGTGGGGGGAGGAATAGTGCCCCATCCTTGGTGTCAGTGGGGGGAGGAATAGTGCCCCATCCTTGGTGTCAGTGGGGGGGAGGAATAGTGCCCCATCCTTGGTGTCAGTGGGGGGAGGAATAGTGCCCCATCCTTGGTGTCAGTGGGGGGAGGAATAGTGCCCCATCCTTGGTGTCAGTGGGGGGAGGAATAGTGCCCCATCCTTGGTGTCAGTGGGGGGAGGAATAGTGCCCCATCCTTGGTGTCAGTGGGGGGAGGAATAGTGCCCCATCCTTGGTGTCAGTGGGGGGAGGAATAGTGCCCCATCCTTGGTGTCAGTGGGGGGAGGAATAGTGCCCCATCCTTGGTGTCAGTGGGGGGAGGAATAGTGCCCCATCCTTGGTGTCAGTGGGGGGAGGAATAGTGCCCCATCCTTGGTGTCAGTGGGGGGAGGAATAGTGCCCCATCCTTGGTGTCAGTGGGGGGAGGAATTGTGCCCCATCCTTGGTGTCAGTGGGGGGAGGAATAGCGCCCCATCCTTGGTGTCAGTGGGGGGAGGAATCGTGCCCCATCCTTGGTGTCAGTGGGGGGAGGAATCGTGCCCCATCCTTGGTGTCATTTGGGGGAGGAATAGTGCCCCATCGTTGGTGTCAGTGGGAGGAATAGTGCCCCATCGTTGGTGTCAGTGGGAGGAATAGTGCCCCATCATTGGTGTCAGTGGGAGGAATAGTGTCCCATTGTTGGTGTCAGTGGGAGGAATAGTGCCCCATCATTGGTATTAGTGACACCAATGATGGGGCACTATTCCCACTGACACCAATGATACTTACCTTGCAGACCCCTGCTCCAGCCTGGGCTCGCTCGCTCCCTCCCTCTCCCATGGTACCGACACTTACCTGTCAGATGTCTTCCTTCTCCGGCCGCTCTCCTCCTCTTCACTCGCTCGATCTTCGCGGTGCCGCTCGGCTCCTCCTCTCCAAGCTCCACCTCCTTGCCGGTGATTGGCCGCCTGTGTGCCTCTCCTGAGCTACAGTGCCGGCGGCCAATCACAGGCGAGGATTGATCTCGAGGTGTGTCCAGATGACAGGGGCGGCATGTCATCCCGCCCACACCTGGAGACGGCGGAGGCGGCGGCGGCGAGGAGCGGTGTCTCGGTTCCTAAGACCATCGGAAATATGTGTTTTCCGATGGTCTTAGGCGACCCCTGTGGAAGCGTCGTTCGACCCCCAAAGGGGTCGCGACCCCCAGGTTGAGAACCGCTGTACTAGAACATAAGCGAGCCGTATGCATTCTAGCAGTTCATCCCGGGTATACTCCTTCAGAGTTTGATAAGCATACTCCCTGTCATCAAACACTAGCAGATATAAATACGCAACCTCATCCAGATCCATCCTTCCCATCAACAAACCAAGATGGCTTCCCTGTGCAGCCACTTCTGGTCAGGATTGGCCTTGGTGTAATGTCAGGGCTCCCGGGTATGACCAGAGGTGTGTGACTGACGCAGGGAAACGCAGACTTCAGATATATTATAAACAATGTAATTTATTAACACTAACAATACAAACATAAACACAGTGCAATACTAAAACATAACACAGTGCAAACAAACCAACCACCCACAGATAACAGTACATACAATGCAAGCGTCGTCAGGCAGGCCGGGTCAATATCAATTGGGCAGGTAGGTACAGGGGGAGCAAGCGGAGAATGGTCGGGGTCACAGGCCAGGTTCAGCAGGTAGCGGGCAGCGTGGTACAGAGGGTCAGGCAGAGGAGAATGGTCAGACAAGCCAGGGATCAGAGCAGGGTCAGCAGAGAATCAGACAGGAACCAGGGAGCAGGGAGCAGGGAACAGGGAACAGGGAGCAGGGAACAGGGAACAGGGAACAGGATACAGGGCCCAGGAGAAACACAACACCAAGGCAGAGTCTGCAGGTCT
This sequence comes from Staurois parvus, assembly GCF_062004578.1. Classification (NCBI taxonomy): domain Eukaryota; kingdom Metazoa; phylum Chordata; class Amphibia; order Anura; family Ranidae; genus Staurois; species Staurois parvus. Next base: position 11,702,225 of record NW_028317950.1, on the reverse strand, counting down.
GAATGTCCCTTAAATACACCAGTATAATTAGTTCCAGGTGTTTGACTGGCTGCAAGGTTGAGTCTCTGATTGCTGGGAGCACCCGCTGGCCAGCCCTGGTACTGCAGCTCATAAGGCAGCTGAGTCCCACTATTGCTGGCCAGTCCATTCCTGACACTTAGTGTTTTGGCCTCCCTTAGGCTAAGTTTACACTTGTGGCAGAACTTGCCACAATCTGCAGTGAATCGCTTTTCAGTGGTGTTTGACAGGCAACAGGGAGGCAAGCCATCACCTCCTCACTGCCTGTTCTGACCCTGTAAAGCAGTGGTCTCCAAACTGCGGTCTATGGGCTGAATGTGGCCCTTTGTTTTCCTCTATCCGGCCCTTGGTGAACTATTCCTCCCACTGATACCAGCAAGGAGGCACCATTTCTTCCACTGGCACCAACTATGGGCATTTTTCCTTCTACTGACACCAATGATGGAGCACAATTCCTCCCACTAATATAAACAATTGGGTACTATTCCTCCAACTAATACCAATGATGGAGCACTCTTCATCCCCCTGACACCAGTGACGGGGCACTATTCCTCCCCCTGACACCAGTGACGGGGCACCGGTCCTCCCCCTGACACCAGTGACGGGGCACCGGTCCTCCCCCTGACACCAGGGACGGGGCACCGGTCCTCCCCCTGACACCAGGGACGGGGCACCGGTCCTCCCCCTGACACCAGGGACAGGGGGAACCGGTCCTCCCCCTGACACCAGGGACGGGGCACCGGTCCTCCCCCTGACACCAGGGACGGAGCACTATTCCTCCTTCCACTGGCCACTCTGGCCCTCCTAAAGTCTGAAGGACAGTAACCCGGCCCTTTGTTTAGAAAGTTTGGAGACCCCGGCTGTAAAGCCTGCACCACGGTATTTATAAAATAATATTGTGGCGCCTATATGTCTGTACAATCGGTCAAAAATCAAACAATTAAAAAATGAATGCCCGCAATGTGCCGGCTATGTGGGTTTACAGCTGCCCCCATTCATTTGAGTAAGGTTTCATTTTTCCTGTAAATCATTTCCGCCATTTACAATCCAGTCCGGCTGTCTTTGCAGTTTAAGGGGGACAATCGAGAGAGATGTAAATCTCAACCACCTACTGTTACCACCCCTTGACTGCCAGTGTAAATGAGCCCTTACTAGCCTGACCTCATTACAGTTGATGTTTTAGACAGCTGAGCAATAATAAAAATCTAGTTCAAGGGAGTGTCTGCCTGGTGGTTTTACACAGGATGCCACCTCCACCGATCGTGGCATACCACCACGTCACATACAACCAGCTGGGTGGTATCACAGGGACGTGGAGGGACATGAGAATTTTCATCTTTCAGGTTACACTTAGTTGTCCCATTCCAGGATAATTCACTCCCAGGGGCGGACTGACCATTTGGAAACTCAGGCACTGCACGAGGGCCCGGGGTCAGTAGGGGGCCCCATGAGATGCCCCTGGTACCTTTTTCATAGGCTTTTTTGAGTTTGGGCAAGGACACAGGGGCCCCATGATCCCCTATTGCCCGGGGGCCCCATGAGTTGTCAGCCCTCCCCTGATCACTCCCATTCATGATTTAGTCATGGACAATTAACAGTGTCCTTGTTAATACATTTTAAACAAAATACAATATAAATGAAGCATTAAGGGTCCAATCACACCCTTGTCTGCTCTGACACACGTGCATTAAGGCTAGGTTCACACCTATGCAGTTTGAATTTGATCCGTTTCCGCAGTGCGTTTTGCATTTTTCCACTTGCGTTTGATGCGTTTTGCTTTTTTTTTTTTCTTGTTGCTAGGCAGATTTAAAACGCATAAAAAATGCACTATATACTTTTCTGCAGCATTTCCATTGAAGTCTTTAGAACCAAAAACGCAACTTTTCACATTCAAAAAAAGTCCCTGACCCTTCCCACAAAACGCGGAGATGTCAAAATGTCCAACAGGAAATCATGTTAAATGGAGTGTAGGGTGTTTCTGCAAAATGGTGCAGAAAATGCATTGGTGTGAACCTAGAGTTAGGCAGATACTTTAAATTACATTCACACTGGGGGTTTCCCCCGCGGTGAATGGCAGAACAGAAATCAGTTAATCCCTGCTGCTCCTTTTGACATCAGTGAGGGACTAGCAGAGGCCACAGAGCCCTGATAATTAGCTGGAGGGACAAGCCATTTGTGGCAGTTTGCATAAAGTGCATCCAGCAGCATTCACTGCAGGTGATCAATTGTTGTGCAAACAGCCACAAATAGCTGCCACCATTGGAAGTTGGCAATCTGTCTTTAAAGTGATCATGAAGGGTTTTGTTTTTTTTTTTTAAATAACAAGCTTGTCATACTAATGCAGGCCATAGAGGGGAGGAAACCCCCCCACGTTTTTTCGAACAATTAACGAAAAATCAGTCGTTCGTTAAACCGACATAAAGTTCACCCCATATAACAGCCAAAACTTCTGTTCCCTCCAGGTCACGGCTCATGCACATATTTTTTTTTTTCGTTAAAATGATTGTACGATTTGGCCATCATTGCTGCGAAAATCGTTCATTTTCCACGAATTTTCCAACATGACTGATAATCCAAAAGTGCAAAAAAAACAAAAACCGGCCAACCAATTAACCCAATAACAGTGCGAAAATCGGCCGATTTAATCTTTCGGATGAAAAACTCCGGTTTCCTCCCACACTCCAAAGACATGCTGGTAGGTTAATTGGCTCCTGTCTAAATTGCCCTAGTATGTGTATGTATGAATGTGAGTTAGGGACCTTGTGAATGTACAATATATATTGTAAATTGATGGCGCTATATAAATACCTGAAATAAAAAATAAAATCTATATATGTTATATTAAGGCTGCCTAATCTTCCTGGAGAGCGTTCCACAAGCCTCAACATGTGAAAATCGGCACCTATGCTATTCCTGACAATGCTGCCATCACCTCACAAATGGCACCGAAACATTTCTTTTCACTGTATATATGTAATTAGGGTGCACAGCTATGCAGGTTGCGTTTGAACTGTTTCTGCATTGCATTTTTGCACCAACATTTTTGCCACGCTTTTGATGCGTTTTTTTTTTTTTTTTTTTTACAATTTTTCTTGCTGCTAGGCAGATTTAAAATGCAAAACGTGACAAAAATGCATAAAAAAACGCACTACATGCTTTTCTGCAGCATTTCCATTGAAGTCTATAGAACCAAACGTACGACTTTTTGCATTCAAATAAGTCCCTGACCCTTTCCAAAAAACGCACCGGGTGAAAATACACAGATGTTCCGACAGTGCTAGGGAAGGTTTCATCCAGCCTAACTGAATGCTGTACTAGGGGTAGTATGCTGACTGATATTTCTGACACCTTTCTGAAAATGATACCTTCCTGGCTGTCATACTGACCCACAGAATTGTGTGACCCTGACCTGGAATGTGTATGCATGTAAGTAGTATCATCAGGGGCGGACTGACAACTCATGGGGCCCCTGGGCAATAGGGGATCATGGGGCCCCTGTGTTCTTGCCCAAACTCAAAAAAGCCAATGAAAAAGGTACCAAGGGCATCTCATGGGGCCCCATACTGACCCCAGGCCCTCGGGCAGTGCCCAAGTTTCCAAATGGTCAGTCCGCCCCCGAGTATCATGTAATGTAGTTCTGACTTCATCCAGATTTGAGTAATTAATTCAAAGTGTCAAAGCTTAGCAGCATGCAGTTTATATAGGCATAGGCAGGGCTGCTGTTGGAAACCACGGGGCCCCATACAGCCAACCTGACAGGGCCCCCCCCCAGTTTACTATGCTTCAGTTATAAATTAACACAGTGGGTGATTGGTACCAAACACTCACTGTATTCATTCAGAAAAGGAAGGGGCTGGTAAATGTGACCGTCCCCCACTCTCCATCCTGAAGGATCCCATTGTGTTCTTGCAGCTGTCGGTGGAAAGGAAGGACAGGAGGGAAGCCAGCAGCACTGTGGGGGTGGGGCATGGGATGTAGGGATCAGTTTCAGTAACTGCCCTTCTCCCCTGCCCTGCCAATCGCCCCCCCCCCCCAGCCCACATCCGATTTTTCCAGCTGCCTGAGCCCCTTGCTGGCCTGGGCCCCGTACAGGAGGCTGGTGGTGCCCCTTATCCTCGGCCCTGGGTACAGGTGCAACAACAATTCTCATACATCATACAGTAATTACTGGTTCTGCCACTAGGTAGCAGTGTGTGTTATGTTTAGGTTCGTGTTCTTCCTTGTGGATCTACATGGTTATGATGTCACTTCTTTTCTCTATATTCCTGGTGTTTCCAAAAAAGTGTTCAGCCATGTGTTATGCAGGCCATAGACGGGTTGAAAATCGGCCAATTTTTTTAGTGGGTTAATTGGTCGGCTGTTTTTCGGGGTTTTGGCACATTGTTTTTATCGGTAAAGTTGGAAAAAAATCGGCCGATTTTACCAATTGGTCGATTTTCCTGGCAATGATGGACAAATTGGCCAATCGTTTTACCGATAAAATCTGCGCATTAGCCGTGACCTGCAAGAAGAAGAAAAAGAAGAAAGAAGAATTCCAGTCTCATATTATATTAGACATGAAAAAGTCTTGCGGTTGCAACATTGTATCTATTTGTATCCGAATAAAAACATCTGTATCTGAAATGGATACAAATGGATACATTGTTGCAATCGCAATACTTCTTCATGTGAAATATAATAGCGGAGCTCTCTGCAAGGGACAGAAGTAATTAAATGCCGGCCGTAGACGGGACGAAAATCGGCCGGTTTTTTTTTCACCATTGGTGGTAACGTCGGCCTATTGAAAGACCAATTTTTTTTTTTTTTTTTTTTTTAGAAACGTCTGATTTTTCAACCTGTCTATGGCCTGCGTTAGTCCTCATGCACACTGGACATTTTTACAGCTGCTGTTTTTGGCTTTTGACAGCTAGTAAACCCCCCAGCATGTTATCCTATGTGTCCATGCACACATAGACTGTAATCAACGTTTTTTGGCAGGGACGTTTTTTGGCTGGAAAAAAAACCCCAGGACTAGTGGGCTTCTAGAGGAGTTTTTTAGCTGTAAAGACGATCTAATGCTGAAAAATGCGGTAAAACACCACAAACTGGCGTTTTTTGGGATTTTTTTTTACCAAAAACAATAAACACAAACGCAGGAAAACACCGCTAAACACTAATGCAAAAATGCTAAAAAAGCTGAAAAACTCATGTTTTTAACGTGGCTTTACACAGCTAACACTACCAGTGTTATCAAAATGTCCCGTGTGCATGAGGGCTTAGGGTCGGTACATACTATAGAAACGCATTACGGATACATTTTTGCATGCACATTTTTGACATGTTCCAGTTCGGTTTTTATGCATTTAAGTTAATTTTTTTTCCCCTCTTTCTTCAATTTAACGTGTGTTCCAGTGTGTTTTTGGTGAATTTTGATGCATTCCAGTGCGTTCCGGTGCGTTTTTGATCCGTTTTACCACGTTCCAGTGCAGTTCTGTGCAGAAAAAATGCAGCAAGTTCTATTTTTTTCTGAAACTGGAATGCACTTTTTTGGCTGGAAAAAAACCCAAGACTAGTGAGTTTCTGGAGGAGTTTTTTAGATGTAAAAGTGCTCCAACACTGAAAAACGCAGCAAAACACGGTAAAATGCCTCAATCCGGCATTTTGTACTTTTTTTTTACCCCCCAAAACTTTTTTCTTTTAAAAAAAGCTAAAAATTGCAAACGTGGAAAAACTCAGTTTTTTTTAATGTGTCAAAATGGAGTAAAACATTTTTGGACTTTTTTTGACCCCCCCCCCCCCCCCCCAAATTTTTTTGTTGTAAAAAAAAAAGTGGGAAAACGCAAAGGTGGAAAAACACAGCTTAACGCGGCAAAACACAGCTAAACGCTAGTGCAAAAACGCTAAAAAAAAGCTGAAAAACTCAGGTTTTTAACGTGAGTTTACACAGCTAACGTTACCAGCGTTATCAACATGTCCCGTGTGCATGAGGGCTTAGGGTCGGTCAGGGGCGGACTGACCATTTGGAAACTCGGGCACTGCCCGAGGGCCCGGGGTCAGTAGGGGGCCCCATGAGATGCCCTGGAACCTTTTTTATAGGCCTTTTTGAGTTTGGGCAAGGACACAGGGGCCCATGATCCCCTATTGCCCGGGGGCCCCATGTGCTGTCAATCCGCTCCTGGGCTCGGTTCACACTATAGAAACGCAGTCCAGATGTATTCCGGATACATTTTTGCATGCACATTTTTTACACTTTCCAGTTTGGTTTTTATGCATTCAAGTTAATTTCTTTTCCCCTCTTTTTCTTCAATTTAACATGTGCATTTTTGATGCATTCCAGTGCCTTCCGGTGTGTTTTTAATGCGTTTTACCGTGTTCCAGTACAGTTCTGTGCAGAAAAACTGCAGCATCTTCTACTTTTTTTCTGCAACTGAAATGCACTTTTTTGGCTGGAATAAAACCCAGGACTGGTGGGTTTCTAGAGGAGTTTTTTAGCTGTATAAATGCTCTAACGCTGAAAAATGCGGTAAAACACGGTAAAATGCCGCAAACCGACATTTTTGGATTTTTTTTTTACCAAAAACACAAACAGAAAAATGCATGAAACTGTTGCTAAACGATTAAAAAAAGCTGAAAAACACATTTTTTTAATGTGACTTTACACATCTAACATTACCAGCATTATCAAAATGTCCAGTGTGCATGAAGACTTATGCAGGCCATAGCAGGTCGAAAATTGGCCGATTTTTCGACCGAAAAAAAAAATTGGCCGATTTTCGCACAGTTAGCGGGTTAATTGGTCGGCCGTTTTTCGGGGATTTTGGCACATTTTTTTTATCGGTGAAGTTGGAAAAAATAGGCCGATTTTGCCGATCTTTTTACCGATAAAAAAATCTGCACAGAGCCGTGACCTGCAAGAAGAACAAAAAGAAAAAAATTCCAGTCCGCTATTATATTTGACATGAAAAAGTATTGCGGTTGCAACAATGTATCTATTTGTATCTGAATAAAAACATCTGTATCCGAAATGGAACCACAATACCTTTTCATGTCAAATATAATAGCGGAGCTCTCTGCAGGGACAGAAGTACCGTATATACTCGAGTATAAGCCGACCCGAATATAAGCCGAGGTACCTAATTTTACCACAAAAAACTGGGAAAAACTATTGACTCGAGTATAAGCCAAGGGTGGGAAATGAGGCACCTACTAGTCAATGTAAAAAATAAAATGGGAGGAATAGTGCCCCATCATTAGTATCAGTGGGAGGAATAGTGCCCGATCATTGGTGTCAGTGGGAGAAATAGTGCCCCATCATTGGTATCAGTGGGACGAATAGTGCCCCATCATTGGTGTCAGTGGGAGGAATAGTGCCCCATCATTGGTATCAGTGGGACGAATAGTGCCCCATCATTGGTATCAGTGGGAGGAATAGTGCCCCATCATTGGTATCAGTGGGAGGAATAGTGCCCCATCATTGGTGTCAGTGGGAGGAATAGTGCCCCATCATTGGTGTCAGTGGGAGGAATAGTGCCCCATCATTGGTATCACTGGGAGGAATAGTGCCCCATCATTGGTATCACTGGGAGGAATAGTGCCCCATCATTAGTATCAGTGGGAGGAATAGTGCCCCATCATTGGTGTCAGTGGGAGGAATAGTGCCCCATCGTTGGTGTCAGTGGGAGGAATAATGCCCCATCATGAGTATCAGTGACACCAATGATGCGGCACTATTCCTCCCACTGACACCAATGACACTTGCTGACCCCTGTTCCAGTATGGTGCTGCTGCAGCCAGCATATGTGGTTGCAGTAGCACCTCTGCACTGCACACTTACCGGCTTTTCCCTCACTCGATTTTCGCGGGTCCGCTCGGCTCCGCCTCCTTGCCCGTGATTGGCCGCCTGTGTACCTTTCCTGAGCTACAGTTCTGGTGGCCAATCACCGGTGAGGAGGCGGACCCGAGCGGCAGGAGTGAGGGAGTGGCCGGAGTGATGGAAGGAGCAGCGCTTCCTGGATGGATCATTGTGGGAGCCAGGTAAGAGACAGCAGCCCTCTGCCCACCCCTGTACACGCCCCCCTTGACGGAGCATCGCGCCCCACTATCTGCAGACGCTGACTCGAGTATAAGCCGAGGGGGCCGTTTTTCAGCACAAAAAATGTGCTGAAAAACTCGGCTTATACTCGAGTATATACGGTAATTAAATGCCGGCCGTAGACGGGACGAAAATCGTCCAATATTTTTTTTTTTTACCATTGGTGGTAACGTCGGCCTATTGGATGACCAATTTTTTATTATTTTTTTTTTTTAAATGGCCGGTTTTCGACCCGTCTATGACCTGCATTAGGGTCAGTACACACTATAGAAATGCAGTCCAGATGCGTTTTTGCATGCACATTTTTGACACGTTCCAATGCAGTTTTTATGCATTCAAGTTAATTTTTACTCCTCTCTTTTTCTTCGATTTAACGTGTGTGTTCCAGTGTGTTTTGATGCATTCCAGTGCGTTCCGGTGCATTTTTGATGCATTTTACCATGTTCCAATACAGTTCTGTGCAGAAAAAGTGAAGCATCTTCTACTTCTTTTTTTCTGCAACTGGAATGCACTTTTTTAGCTGGAAAAAAACCCAGGGGACTAGTGGGTTTCTAGAGGAGTTTTTTAGCTGTAAAAATGGTCTAATGCTGAATAACGCAGCAAAACACAGTAAAATGCCTCAAACCGGCATTTTGGACTTTTTTTTTTTACCCCCAAAAACTATTTTTTTGTAAAAAAAAAAAGCCAAAAACCGCAAACACGGAAAAACTCAGGAAAACGCCGCTAAACGCTAATGCAAAAATGCAAAAAAAACCTGAAAAACTCAAGTTTTTAATGTGACTTTACACATCTAACGTTACCAGCGTTATCAAAACGTCCCGTGTGCATGAGGACTTATGATTGCCGGTACTGTGACAGCTTCTGGATGGGATTGCTCAGGTAGGTTTTGACTAGGATCTGAACATGCCTGAGCTCCTCTGTAACTGACACACTTACCTTTGCAAGGTCCAAGCTCCCCACATCCACTGTGTCTCAGCCCGTGCCATATATATAGTTCTTGCTTCACCCATTGGGCAGGCATTGATGATATAAAACCCATGGATGTGCACTGGAGTTACATTATTTCAGCACCTAACACTTGTGTCGCAGTGTACAGATTTAAAAAAAAAAATAGTTGGTAGGTAAATAAAATAGTTCTTTGGTATTAGATACATTTTCTTCTTCCAAAAGACCTTATCTGATGGCAAATTTTCATTTTCACGGATTACATCATCTTTAGGGGACAAAACTCCAAATTAATGCTAATATAAAGCAGAAAAGTAGGTTTTAACTGAATTAAGATTTTCCTGTGCATTGTGACACCATTGATTTTACAATAACCGATTCCAAAATAAATTTTTTTAAATATTCGACCACATACCACTAAAATAATACGAATGTGTAATACTTGATAGAATGGTACAACTTAAGTCCTACGTCTCACTATCATACCTGCTCACCCATAGAGACAAATCTTAACCAATATCTTAACATTTCAGATCAATTTATTAAAATGGATTAAAATCAATGAAATAATGAATAAAAAGTCAAATAGATGAGAATAAAAATGCACTGACATATGGTATACAAAAAAATCATGCCAAACATACACTTTATTAGGTACACCTGTTCAAATTGCTAATCAGCCAATCACATGGCAGCAACTCAATGCATTTAGGCATCTAGATGTGGTGAAGACGACTTGCTGAAGTTCAAACCAAGCATCAGAATAGGGAAGAAAGGGGATTTAAGAAACGTTGAAAGCAGCATGGTTGTTGGTGCCAGATGGGTTGGTCTGAGTATTTCAAAAATTGCTGATCTACTGGGATTTTCATGCACAACCATCCCTAGGGTTTACAGAGAATGGTCCAAAAAAGAGAAAATATCCAGTGAGCGGCAGGTGTATGTACGAAAATGCCTTGTTGATGTCAGAGGTCAGAGGAGAATGGGCAGATTGGTTGCTGTGACATTCAGATGGTAGGATCAGAATTTGGCATAAACAACATGAAAGCATGGATCCATCCTGCCTTGTATCAACAGTTCAGGCTGGTGGTGGTGGCGTAATGATGTGTGGGATATTTTCTTGGCAAAAACCCTACAGTGTAATGATGTCAGTGTCCAAGGCATTTTGTTGCAAGAGGACATCTTCAGGGGCAATGGACACCTAGAGACATCTTTTAAAAAGGTGCAGCAAATAAATGAGAGAAGTGGAACAGACCTGAAATCTCCTCCCATGACTTGCCACCATGTAAACTGCCCACCTGCATATGGTATAAACACAGCTCAAGCTACAGTAAAATAGCAGATCCTACTGTTCATTGTGACACAACAGTTTTTATAATAGATACCATCATATATTTTTTATTATTATTGATATACAAGATTTATATAATGCCAACAGTTTGCACAGCACTTCACAACATAAGGGCAAACCGTACAGTTACAATGCAATTCAATACAAGAGGAAAGAGAGGGCCCTGCCCCTTACAGCTTACAATCTAAATGGGGAGGGTCAAGTGATACAAAAGGTAATAGCTGTGGGGGGATGAGCTGATGGAGAAAAAAAAAAGTACAGTTGTTAGGTGGGGCAAGGATAGGCTTCTCTGAAGAGAGGTTTTCAGGGATTGCCTAAAAGTGGACAGAGTAGGAGATAGTCTGACAGATTGGGTTAGGGAATTCCATAGGATGGGTGAGGCTTGGGAGAAGTCCTGGAGGCAAGCATGGGAGGAGGTGACAAGGGAACTAGAGATTAGCAGGTCTTGGGAGGAACAAAGAGAGCAATTTGGTTGATATTTCAAGACAAGGTTAGGGAAGTAGCTGGGTGCCGAGTTGTGGATGGCTTTGTAAGTTGTTGTTAGTATTTTGAATTTTATTCGTTCGGTGAGTGGCAGTCAATGCAGGAGTTGGCAGAGAGGGGTGGAAGACACTCAATGATTGGTAAGATGGATGAGCCTGGCAGCAGTATTCATGATGGACTGGAGGGGGGGATAGTCTATGTAAAGGTAAGCCAATGAGGAAGGAGTTGCAGTAGTTGAGCCGAGAGATAACCTGGGAGTGAATTTGGAGCTTTGGAAAGTGATTGGACGTGGGGTTGAAAGGAGAGTTCAGAGTCCAGGATTATACCTAGCACACAGGCATATGAGGACGGGTTGATGGCTGTGCCATTGATCTTGACAGAGAAGTCAGGGGAAGGTGCACATGGGGGAGGAAATATTAAGAGCTCAGTTTTGGATAGATTGAGTCTGAGGTGTGCGACATCCAGACTGATATGTCGGTCAGTAAGTTAGTGATACGTGAGGAGACTGATGTTGTGAGCTGAGGGGTAGTGAGATAGAATTGGGTGCCATCAGCATAGAAATGATATTGAAAGCCATGGGAGGCTATCAGCTGACCCAGGGAGGAGCTGTAGATTAAGAATAGGAGAGGTCCAAGAACAGAACCTTGGGGGACCCCAACAGAGAAAGGCAGAGGAGAGGAGGAAGCAGAATTGTGATTGACACTGAAAGAGCGGTGGGATAGGTAGGATAAGAACCAATGAAGAGCACAGTCACGAAGACCAAGAGAGTAAAGTTTTTTGAAGAGGGGGGTATGGTAAACTGTATCAAAGGCAGCCGAAAGGTCTGGGAGTAGGAGTACAGAACAGTGTCCATTGGTTTTAGCAGTTAGTAAGTCGGTTGTGAGTTTTAGAAGAGCAGTTTCTGTGGAGTATTGACGGCAAAATCCAGAAGGTTATTCTTAATGAGGTGGTCACTCAGTTGGTTGTAGACCTGATGTTTAAGGAGTTTGCAGGAAAAGTGGAGCAAGGAGATGGGGAGTAGGTTGTTAAGATTGGTGGGGTCCAAGGAAGGCTTTTTAGGTATGGAGGTGACTAGTGCATGGGTTAGAGTGTTGGGGAAGGTGCCAAAAGAGAGGAAGGGATTGAAGATGTGAGTTAGAGAGTATAGGATAAAGCTAGAGGGTGACCGCAGTATTTAAGAGGAATAAGGTCTATGGGACAGGTGGTTAGTTGGGCGTTAGAAAAAGGTTTCGCAACCTCATCTGTAGTAACAGGGTTTAATAAGGGAAGTGTTGGATATCCACTTTAAGGTGTATGTTACCCTAAATATTTTTTTCTATGGGCATGTTCACATACTGTATGTGTATTTTATAAATCGTAATCTCTATCAATTTCATGTACTTTTTCTATTTGAAGTATCTAGTTGATCCTGCCAGTCATCATTTTCTCTTGTTCTAAACTGGCCACATAATGCACAGAAGGGTGTTAGCATGATCAGTTTTCACCCTTTGGCTGGCCATTCAAAGGTACAGGACACTGTGCAGACAGTGCACACAGCATGTATTGGGTAGTTTGTACAGCCACCACACCCCCTGGCCAATCACAGCCTGCCTCTGGCACACACATCCTCCCAATCACATCCTGCTTCTTGAATAATTCCTTTGCTCAAGCACAGCCTGCATCTTGCCTCAGGCTGAACAGACTATGGACACAGTGTGCAACTAAGCAACAGCAGTTATGGTGCCTGCATAGTAATAACTGTATTAGAAAGTGTCTATAACATTATACAGTATGTTCACAACTACATTAATACTCGTAGGGTCCCTTTTGTGGAGAAGTAAGAAGTGTGCAGATTAGTTATGTCCCTTAAAACCTCTCCTTCACGTGTTCCCTCAACCACACGCACAGTATCCGCGTAGTCCTACCCACATACTGAAGACCACACGAGCACTCAAGCAAGTACACCACTTACTTAGTATTACAGGTGATTAGATCCTTAACCATTAGCTGCCCGGCCTATAGCCATTTGGCGGCCGCAAAAATGGTTTAGCTTTCCGGGGTGTATGCCATTTGACATCCTCCCGCACATGCGCAGTTCGCGCAGTTGCAGAGCATGTGACCAATCACAGCAGGTCACATGACAGTTGTATACAGTGGATGGCTTCATTCATGCCATCCATTGTATACTAGTGCCTAGCTGTGAATGGTCACAGCAGGTCACATGCACATGTCATGTGATTAGCTGTGGCCAAATCACAGCTAAGCACAAAAAAAAAAAAAAACTTGAATGAATCGATGTCATTCAGGTAAATGCTTGCTTATAGCAAAGTAATTCTTTGCTATAAGCAAATTGTGTAAAAAAAAAAAAAAATACTGATCACTTCCCCAAAGTAGTACAATGTTACTATGGTAACATTGTACTACTTTGGTCATAGTAAAATATGAAAAAAAAATCTTAAAAAAAAAAGTAATTAAAAATAATAAAAAAATATATATTTTTTTTTTTCATACTGTCACCAGTCAGTGTCCCTGTTCACCGCCATGCCAGTTATATGATGACGCTGTACTGCACTGGTGACAGTATGTAAAAAAAAAAAAACTTGTGAAAAAATTTTTTTCATTTTTTTTCATTTTCCGAAAAATTATGACAAAAAAAATACAACTTCAAAAAACTCGCCATGCCTCTTATGAAGTACGTCAGACTGTCTACTCTGCAAAAAGGGGTCATTTGGGGAGATCTGTACTGTTCTGACATTCTTGGACCTCAAGAAATTAGATTGGCTGTCAGTACTTCAGGATTGATCAATTTTCAGATATACCATAGTTTGTGAACTCTATAACTTTCCTACAAACTAAAAAATACATCCTAATTTGGGTTGTTTTCACCAAAGACATGTAGCAGAATACATCTCGGCCTAAATTTAAGAAGAACAATTATTTATTTGTAAACTTTTATAACAGAAACAAAGAAAACGTGTGTTTTTGTTTTTTTGTTTGCAAAATTTTTTTTTGTTAATTTAGCAAAAAATAAAAACCCCGGCGGTGATTAAATACCACCAAAAGAAAGCTCTAGCTGTATGAAGAAAATTATAAAATTTTAGTTTGGATACAATGTTGTATGACCGCGCAATTGTCATTCAAAGTGTGAGAGCGCTGAAACGTGAAAAATGGCCTGCGTAGGAAGGTGTAAAATTGCCCGGTATTGAAATGGTTAATAGGGTAAGATTCTTTTCTCAAGAAATGTATTGTTTTCAAAATATTTTGGTACAGGTGTAATGTAGTACAGGAAACCTGTATATTAGTGCTATACAGAACATTAATAGAGTATGTGTCATTAGTAACTCGAGAGATGAAGGAAGTCATTTTCTGCAATCTGGTTCCAATCAATTTGCATATACCACAAACTTTTCAACACCCTTGATCTCGCCAAAAAGGAGGTTTTTTAACAGAATTTTCGATATTCGGTGCAACCATATTACCAAGACACGGGACCCTCCTAAATATGATAAGGAAATTATCTGGTAATATGAAGGACAGCGCTTTTTTTTTTTCAACATTTGCCAACATCTCTGACTTAATTAAATTGGGTAGAGAACTAAAAAAAAAAGCACTCAAATTTGGAATTATATTTATGTTCTAACTGGTCCTGCAGTATAATTCCTTCATATAATTTCATAACTAAGTTCTCTACCCAATTCATTCCAGTTGGAGATATGGTGTGTGTGTACAGGTGAAACTCGAAAAATTAGAATATCGTGCAAAAGTTCATTTATTTAAGTAATGCAAATTAAAAGGTGAAACTAATATATGAGATAGACTCATTACATGCAAAGCAAGATAGTTCAAGCCGTGATTTGTCATAATTGTAATGATGATGGCTTACAGCTCAGGGATGGGTAGCAGGAAGTAATGGAGGAGTTTTCTATAGGAGGCACTGGATGCCGAGGTAAGGCCTGTCCTAGAATCTAGAGAAAGCTTTTTGTTTTCTGAAACAGATGTACATTAATTGTATATAGGGAAGCTGGAATTTAGAAATAAAAGGTTATTTTAGCCTTTAATCCCTCTTAATAAATTGATTTGTTTGACATTACTGAATTTATTCTCTCTTGAGAAGAGGAGATTAAGGGGGGATATGATCAACATGTATAAATACATCAGTGGTTCATATAGTGAACTCCTGTGTAGAGCTATTCACCCTGAGGTCATCACAGAGGACAAGGGGGCAATCTTTATGTCTGGAGGTAAAGAAATTTAATCTCCAAACACAGAAAGGTTTCTTCACAGTGAGAGCTGTGAAAATGTGGAATAGACTCCCTCAAGAGTTGGTTCTGGCCAGCTCAGTGGATTGCTTTAAAAAAAGGCCTGGATTCTCTTAGATACACAGAATATAACTGGATACTAACATTTATAGGTAATGTCGATCCAGGGAATATCCGATTGCCTCTCGGGGGATCAGGAAGGAATTTTTTTTCCCTGCAGGAGCAAATTGGATCATGTTTTGCTGGTTTTTTTTGCCTTCCTCTGGATCAACTGTGGGTATAGGATTATAAAGTTTTTTGTTTTTTTTTAATGGTTGAACTCGATGGGCATTTGTCTGTTTTAAGCCAGACTAACTAACATATAAACTGGAGATTTTTTTTTTTTATTTTAACCTGGCTGGACGAGTGGTATTTGCATTTAGTGCAATCTGCCCCCAAGCATAAATGCCCGGGACACAAACTGCATTCCTCCCTGGATACATAATGCCCTAAATGTAAGTACCGAGCAGTGCACTGTCCTGCCCTGTCTATCCACAAGAGCTGACAGCTTCTCCTAGAGCTGTCAGCAGCTGGGCTGGGTGGTGCTCCTGTGCTTCTGCCTGCACATAAATCTTGGAGCCCCAAGATCAGCAATGACAAACAGCAGGATTTGGAAGGGCGATAGAAAGGGGAATGAAGACCATTCAATGTAATGGAGGAATTGATAAATGTACATGAAGTACAGTTAGAAAAAAATGTGAACTTGGGAGATGGCTTGGGAAATTCTGCTGTGCATTTAATCAGATCATCTTTTGGTCTTTGATCAGAGAAAACAGTATGGGGTATGAAGAGTTCACGTGTGGTGACCCGCCCCACTGAAACAGCATTTTATTTTCCACTCTTCACCAATCTGGGTATTTGGTTTCCTGTTTTCTTGACAGATGCCAGGCTCTACTAGTCACAAACCGCACGTTAAGTGAGCTAGGATGGACGGAGGAAGAACAAATCATAGCTCCATCTGACACTTGTAGAAAGGTTTTTTCTGATTGGTCACTGTGAGCAGCTGCACTTTGCACCTTACCCTTTGTCTTAATGCTGAACTCCAGGTATGCTCATTATTAAAAACTTACATTGGTCCAACTTAACATAATGTAAAAAAAAAAAAGTGAGCTGAACTCCAGGTATGATCTGTATTGCTGACTTGTATTGGTCCATTATGGCACAATGTAAGTATGTATATCTCATGCCTGCAGGGCCGCTGGGGAAGGTGACAATCTCTGTAGTCTCTACAGTGATAGTGACCTGAACTATGAAATTTGGAGAGCGCCGCTCAAGGTGCCACTGCCAGATTCCCCAATGTCTCACTCAACCGCTGGGTGCCAGCATAAAAAAACACTCATCCCTACTCTAGCAAAGGCTAAAGCAGACATTTGACGCCATGCAAGAAATCTAGCCGAAGTACATCGAAGTGAGATGTGCCTTCGGCCCAGCTCCTTCCCAGACAATGCCCTGCTGACGCGTTTCGCCCCGCCCACAGGGATCTTGGAGACCTCTCGTCAGAGGGGCATGGCCTGGTAGAAGCCAGGTTAAAGCCGCAGCTCACTTCCACGTACTTGAGCTAGATTTCTTGGTGTGTGTCATCCAACTACAGTGATAACCTCAATCTTCCAGGTCCTGCTATTTTTCTGTCTGAGCAGCTTCCCCTCTGCACACTGACCAAAGGGTATGTCACTCAGCACTGCCACCATTCCGAGAGAGCTTTGTAGGTTTTCAATGAAAACAAGGCTTCCACTGATTGGATGAGGTTGAGAGGAAGGGCTATGATCTCATAATTTCCACCTCATCCAATCAAATAATACCTTGTATTCATTGAAAACAAATCCAAGGTGTTCTGTGAAAATCATGGCTATCACTGTAGTAGCAACAACTACTACAGTGATTGTCAGCTTCCCCAGTGACCCATCAGGAATGAGATCTGAATACTTGTATAGTGCTAAGCTGGA
This sequence comes from Staurois parvus, assembly GCF_062004578.1. Classification (NCBI taxonomy): domain Eukaryota; kingdom Metazoa; phylum Chordata; class Amphibia; order Anura; family Ranidae; genus Staurois; species Staurois parvus. The sequence continues at coordinate 11,685,140 of NW_028317950.1, read as the reverse complement.
CCAATATAAACAGACTGTCGGGAAAGGTTTGTCCATAATGCAGGCGAAGGTTTGTGGCGCACAAATATGCACATGTGCAGAACAATGACGGGCCAGACAGATGTACATACACTTAGGCATAGGCGCGTGCAGTTGCGTGCGTGCATGAGCACTCACGCATCCAGGCACCAAAAGGGCTATTTAAACTGGCTGCAGTAATGTCTCTTTGCCATTTGGTCTTTAGCTCCTGAATGTGTATCCTGATCCTTGTGCCTGACTCCTGATACTGAACCAGCTCGTTCCTGCCCTCAGCTTGTCTGCTACCTGCCCTGACCTCTGGCTTGTCTTGGATTACTCTTCTGCCTCCTGCTCTTGTCTGATTGAACCTCTGCTGGCCTGTGACCTGACTATGCTACCTCCTGCCGCTTATGCCTGATCTGCCTGACTGCTACTGACCCGGTTCGTCTGACCTTGCATCCTCCACCTTGTTCCCCAGCGATCCATCCATCCAGCACGGCTGCATCCGGATCCTGCTCTCTGCCATCAGTCTGTCCTGCTGCTTCGCCTGCATGCTGGCTACTGCTAAAACACAGACTACTGGACTGATCACAGGCACTCATACCTTGCCATGCTCCTGTGGCCGCTGTCCCACTATCACTAGCCCTCGATCCGGAGCGGTTCGTGAGGCCTGCCTCTTCACATCAGGATCACTATCCAGGTACGTGACACAGGCTATAATGATCATACTTTTTCAACTTGAAGGGCCCATTACACTGGTGTTGCAATGATCTAAAAAGCATACAGGCGTACCTCGGTTTACGAATGCCTCAGTTAACTTAATTTTCGGTTTACGAATGAAAATCCATTGAAAATAATGGCTCGGTTTACAAATTTTGTTTCGCAATATGAACGGATTAATTGTTTTTCAATGCATTTACAAATTTTTTTTAATCATGTCCCTGTACAGTATTTATGCCTTTAAAGTGCAGTTTATAAAGAGTTTTGAACAGATCAGACTTTTTTTTTACTTTTTTCTGATCTCCGGAACGGATTAATTGGTTTTCAATGCATTTACGATTTTTTTTTTTATCATGTCCCTGTAAAGTATTTATGCCTTTAAAGTGCACTTTATAAAGAGTTTTGAACAAGTAGACTTTTTTTACTTTTTTCTGACGCCAGGAATGGATTAACTGGTTTTCAATGCATTCCTATGGGAAACCGCACTTTGGTTTACAAATTTTTCGCAATGCGAAAAGTCCCGCAGAACGCATTAAATTTGTAAACCAAGGTACGCCTGTATATCCAAATTTCCCTGTAAAAAAAGTGTTTGTTCCCATGTCAGCAATCCTGTGTAGTCTGATTAAAAAATACAGCATGTCCGTTTAGTGCTCAGTCCCCGAATACAAGAGAATTCACACTGAGACCAAGTAGTGTATTAACCAGGGACAGACTGACCATTTGGAAATTCGGGCACTGCCCGAGGGCGCGGGGTCAGTAGGGGGCCCCATGAGATGCCCCTGGTACCTTTTTCATAGGCTTTTTTGAGTTTGGGCAAGGACACAGGGGCCCAATGATCCCCCATTGCACGGAGGCCCCATGAGTTGTCAGTCTGCCCTTGGTATTAACATGATAGTTCAGAACATTTAGTACAAAGCCTGTATACACAACGATACCAGCCTGGCAGCACTTACAGGGAGCTGTGCGGAGGATACCCATACACTGCTGATACCCACCGGCATCAGACAGTGGAGGTGGCTGAAAGGCAGACCAGCAATAAAGCACCTGGATGATGAAGGGCTCCTGTCCAGACATAGCGTCAGTCCCTACTCTGTTCCTCTCCCGTTGAAACCTCTCCCAACGCCAGACACTGTGTTCCTGTTTAGCAGGGTCTCTGTGCCTGACCTAGCCACTTCACAAATGCTTGCCAGCTGAAGAGGGACCGTGCTATTTCTTACCCCTGCCCACACCAAAGATGGCAGCTGAGGTCAATTGTCCAATTGGACAGCTGCTCTCCTGATGGCACCTATGGAGGCCTTAGAGGAAAGTCAGTTCCCTTGCCCTCCACACTCTTTGCATGTTGGCTGATAAACAGGGACAGATCTAGGGGGAGTACTGGGGTGGGCTGTGGTTCCCCAGATTTTACCTTTGCCTACCCAGATCTCTGAGAGAGCGTCATACACTGATCCATGAGCCTGTCTGATGCAAACAGTTGATGTAAGGAGGCACTCTGATGGAGACAATCCATGTAAGGAGGCATTCTGTTGGGGACACCAGTTGTGAAGGGGCACTCTGATGGGGACACCCGATGTAAGGGGGCCCTCTGATGGGGACACCTGATGTGAGGGGGCCCTCTGATAGGGACACCTGATGTGAGGGGGCCCTCTGATAGGGACACCTGATGTGAGGGGGCACTCTGATAGGGACACCTGATGTAAGGGGGCACTCTGAGGATACCTGATGTAAGGGGACACCTGATGTAAGGGGGCACTCTGAGGATACCTGATGTAAGGGGACACCTGATGTAAGGGGGCACTCTGATGGGGACACCTGATGTAAGGGGCACTCTGATGGGGATACCTGATGTAAGGGGGCACTCTGATAGAGATACCTGATGTAAGGGGGCACTCTGATGGGGATAACTGTTCATATGTAAGGGGACACTTGGATGGGGACACCTGATGTATGGGGAAAATTTGATGGGGACACCTGATGTAAGGGTGCACTTTGATGGAGATAACTGATTATATGTAAGGAGGCACTCTGAATGAGACATCTAATGTAAGGGGACATTCTGATGGGGGGGGCCCTAAAGTAAGGGGGCACTGTGATGGGGCCCCTGATATAAGGGGACAATCTGATGGGAACCCCATATAAAGGGGGGTCTTTGTTGAGGACTCCTGATGTAAAGGGGGATTCTGATAGTAACATCTGATATAAGGGGCACAGGTTCTGTTTAATCATTCTAATGACAGCCTAATATTAGTGTTTTTCTACTGCACACCCAGATTAGGCATGCTAGATCCGGCCCTGCTGCTGAACAGTGTCACCTATGCAAGGAGGCCAAACTACAACTGCCTACACCTTATTTCCTGAGTTTAGTGTATTGTGAGGCCCATAGATTTCAATTAAAATGCATCAAAACACATTACCTTCATTTTGATGCATTGACAACAGGGATAAAGAAACCTTGGTCAATGGCTGTAAACTCCATCCAATCCAAATCCTAAAGTGAAAAAGCATTAAGAACATGCAATAATAACGAATGCAGCACACAAAGGAAACGCAAGCTGACGCATGACAACGCACCTGCCCAACCTCTCATCGGCACATTTATCGATCTAAAAGAGAGAGGATAAGCGTTCAAATTTCTGTTTGAATTTTTTTGCCTGTCTTTGCCCCATTGGGGGAATTTTCTCTTTACTTCCAGTCTCAGGGGGAACAGTTGTCACTGGGACAGGAAAGCACTGATAGAAAAAAAAGCTACAGATAAAAGACTTGACATTTGTAAAAGTGTGTCATGCATTAGGGGGCATTTAGCCACATCAAGTGTTTGGTTGTTAATTCATTTCTTTTGGGCAGAATAATAATTTATACTGGCCTGTGAAATGAATTAACGCTCAATCGTTAAATGCACCTAGTGTTAATGTGTGTTAAGATGCATTTAGGAGCATTTACACATGTCAAGTGTTTTTTCTGCCAAAACACCACTGTCCCTGGATGCACAGGCTGTGGATTTTTTCTCCTGCCTCTAAATTCCTCTAAAAGCAAATGTGTGCATGGACACAGGCTAGCATGCAGCGGCATTTAGAGGCAGGAAAGAAAACCCAGACGCCACTAGGAGCAGCTGAAAAATAAAACCGTGTGCATGAGGCATAGCCATTGAAACCGCCTTCATAATGGTCTATGTATCAATTTATTCACCCAAATTTCACACGTTCTTATAATTGAGTCCTATGTAAAAATGTGTGAATCTTGGATAAACTTTGAATAAATCTTTGGTGAAAACACTAATTAAACTATGTCTTTTTCTGGATCTACGACATAATTTCCCATCATTTCCTGTCCTGGCAGACTCTAACCCAGGGATCTCCAAACTTTCTAGACAAAGGGCCAGTTTACTGTCCTTCAGACTTTAGGAGGGCCGGACTGTGTCCTTTGAGAGTAGAAAATGTCCCAATGTCAATGGAGCAAAAACAATGCCCTATATTTGGTATCAGTGAGAGGAATTGTGCCCTATCAGCGGTGTTGATGGGCCCCATTGTTGGTGTCATTGGGAGAAATTGTGACCCATCGTTGGCGTCATTGGGAGGAATTGTGCCCCATAATTGGTGTCATATGGAGGAATAGCGTCCCATCATTTATGTCAGTAGGGGGAATTATGCCCCATTATTGGTGTCAGTGAGCCCCATTGTTGGTGTAATTGGGAAATGTTGCCCCATCGTTGGTGTCATTGGGATAAATTGTGACCCATCGTTGGCGTCATTGGGAGGAATTGTACCCCATAATTGGTGTCATATGGAGGAATAGCGTCCCATCATTTATGTCAGTAGGGAGAATTATGCCCCATCATTGGTGTCAGTGGGCCCCATTGTTGGTGTAATTGGGAGAAATGTTGCCCCATCGTTGGTGTCATTGGGAGAAATTGTGACCCATCGTTGGCGTCATTGGGAGGAATTGTGCCCCATAATTGGTGTCATATGGAGGAATAGCGTCCCATCATATATGTCAGTAGGGGGAATTATGCCCCATCATTGGTGTCAGTGGGCCCCATTGTTGGTGTAATTGGGAGAAATGTTGCCCCATCGTTGGTGTCATTGGGATAAATTGTGACCCATCGTTGGCGTCATTGGGGGGAATTGTACCCCATAACTGGTGTCATATGGAGGAATAGCATCCCATCATTTGTGTCAGTAGAGGGAATTATGCCCCATCGTTGGTGTCGGTGGGCCCCATTGTTGGTGTCATTGGGAGAAATGTTGCCCCATCGTTGGTGTCATTTGGAGGAATTGTTCCCCATCATTAGTGTCAGTGGGGGAATTATGCCCCATTGTTGGTATCAGTAACTTTTTCTGAGAGAAGTATTCTGTCATTGCTGATCAACTTCTGCAAATACTGTTTGCATACCTGTTCTGGTCTAGTAACTCAAAGTGCTGAAACCAGCAGGTGAGCATACCAGCCCGACAACTATATTTTCAGAATGAAAACTCAACAATGGCAGCCAGTGAACATTCTCGGCTTGATAAAGCCATGCATACAGACCTATTCCAGCCTCTGATATCGTAAGACCCAATTAGCAGCAGCAAATCTTTTCTACAGAAATGAGGAGGAAGTGGTCTGGGTGTGGATGGTAAGATAAAGCTACAGCTATGACCGCTGCCTTTAGAATCTCTATCCTACTATAGGATGTCTATAAAATAGGAATTCACTATGCCTTTTATATCCATTTCAGCTCTGGAAGGTTTTACCCCGTATATGACCTGAGCATTTGTTACTATTTAGCACTGAGCTACTTTAACTGGTAATTGCACGATCATGCAACACTGTGCCCAAGCAAAATCTATATAATCGTTTTCACCCAAATAGAGCTTTATTTTGGTGGTATTTGTTCACCACTGGGTTTTTATTTTTTATTATATGAAAAACTAATTTGAAAAAAAAAAAACAATATTATTTACTTTTGCTATAAAATATATCCAATAAAAAAAATTTAGAATAATCAAATTTCTTCATAAATTTAGGCCAAAATGTATTCTGCTACATGTATTTGGTTAAAAAAAACACCAATAAGTGTATATTGATTGGTTTGCGTGAACCTTTTAGCATCTACAAACTATGGTGTATATATATTGGAATTTTTATTTATTTTTTTATACTAGTAGTGGCGGTGATCAGCGACTTGTAGTGGGACTGTGATAATGTGGCAGGCAATCTGACACTAAACGATACTGGGTAGGAAGTGACTGACACTGACATCTCCAGTGACACTAATAGGGATAATAATATATACACTTTCACTGTACTAATGACACTGGCTGGGAAGGGGTCAACACCTCGGGGTAATTAAGGGGTTAAGTGCATGCCTAACAAATATTGTGTATTGTGTGTATTATGTGTGTATTATGTGCTGCTTTTTACTGAAAGTCTCCTTGTTCCTTCTCCCTGCAAAGCAGGGAGAAGAAACAAAGAGATCCTTCCCTCTGTACAGAGCCCAGTGTTGATTGTCAGCATAGGGCTCTGGGCTGTGATTGGACACAGCCAATCAGCAGGTCCTAGCCATGAATCATTGGCTGGGACCTGCTGACAAAATCCTGCTTATCACAGCAGGAGTCAGAGTGTGGGGGGTGTGAGGAGCAGACTGAAAACTCATGGGGCCCCCGGGCAATAGGGGATCATGGGGCCCGTGTCCTTGCCCACACTCAAAGCACACCCAAAAAAGCCTATAAAAGGTACCAAGGGCATTTCATAGGGCCCCCTACTGACTCGGGCAGTGCCCCAGTGCTTGAATGGTCAGTCCACCCCTGGGTGTGCCATGTGTGTGAGGGTGTGCCATGTACCCAGAAGAGGCCAGTGATGTACAGGTACTTTGCTGTGCCTGTATGGGCTGCCAATCCACAGTACATTGTTGGCAGGTGGTCCTGAAGTGGTAAGTAAACTGATCACATAAAGCCCGTGTTCACACTATGCAGTGTGGGACACCCAGGGGCGGACTGACCATTTGGAAACTCGGGCACTGCCCGAGGGCCTGGGGTCAGTAGGGGGCCCCATGAGATGCCCCTGGTACCTTTTTCATAGGCTTTTTTGAGTTTGGGTAAGGACACAGGGGCCCCATGATCCCCTATTGCCCGGGGGCCCCATGAGTTGTCAGTCCACCCCTGGGGACACCCCATGTAATTCACACAGGAATCACACCACATTCCTGTGCAAATTACATGCAAATGTATGTGCTGTGCAATTTGAACCATACATTTTGTATGGCTCAAATCACATCCGCACCAAAAAGGTGCAGAACCCTTTTTTAAATCTGCACCTGGATCGAATCGCATGGGTGTTCTCACCCATGCAATGCAATTTCTGGCAATCGTATCGGGTTTTGCGATCTGTGTCGGGGTCTCATTAATTTTTCATTGACACTCGCACCAGATTGCATGAACGCGATACGATTGCAATGCGGTACGAGAAACGCACAATTCGCAGCGTTTCCCACACCGCATTGGTGTGAACCACAAACATGGTCTTTTGATACTTCGACAGGGTTAGAAAATCTCAGGTTTACTACCTTGTTGAAGAGATATTCCCCATTTCCAGATTCATCTGGAATTTCACTCCCTGGTACACCCAATGTATCTGGATCACACCTATCTGCATCCCCTTTGTCCATTTTTGGTGGGGTTACATCTACATTAGCCTGCATGTTACAATGCGGTGTTTTCCCATGCAGGCTAGAGCAGTGCCAGCCCAGGCAGGGAGCGGTGAAATACATGTTCCAGGTGAGGGTGTGATACTTGTTTTTTTTTTTTTTATCTCAACAATAATTAACCACTTCAATACCGGGCACCTCTACCCCCTTCCTGCCCAGGCCAATTTTCAGCTTTCAGCGCTGTCGCACTTTGCGGTCATGCAACACTGTACCCATATGACATTTTTATAATTTTTTCACACAAATAGAGCTTTCTTTTGGTGATATTTAATCACCACTGAGTTTTTTATTTTTTGCTAAATTAAACAAAAAACACCTGAAACGTTTGAAAAAAAAAAACACACTTTTTTTTGTTTCTGTTATAGATTTTTGCAAATAAATAACATTTCTTCATAAATTTAGGTCAAAATGTATTCTGCTACATTTCTTTGGTGAAAATAATAATAGTAATTGAATTTGTATTTTTTTTTTTAAATGTTTCTATTTTATTATTTTTTAATCATTTTTTTTCTTTTTTTCACTATTTTATTTTTCGACACACTGTGACGAAAGCAATACAGTGTTACCATACTAACATTGAACTACTCTAGGCAAGTGATTTTTTTTTTTTAAACACATTATGATTGCTAATACCAATGTATTTCATTGATATTTGCAATTGTTACTGAATGAAACTGATTCATTCCATCTTTTGTTGTAATTAGCTGTGATTGGGCAAAGCTGATCACATGATACAGATGGGCTATGATTGGCCCTGTCTGTATCATGTGACTGCCTTGACCAGTCACATCTAACAACATAGTTGTATACAATGGATGGCATGACAGGAAGCCATCCATTGTAAACAATTGACATGTAATCTGCTGTGATTGGTCAAGGCAGTCACATGATACAGACAGGGCCAATCACAGCCCATCTGTATCATGTGATCAGCTTTGCCCAATCACAGCTAATCACAACAAAAGCCTGACTGAATAAATCACATGACACTGGCAACAGGCTGATGTAGTGATATGTCATCGGCTGTGTCCCGTGGCCGTGTGAGCGGCTTGTTTTGACAGGACACCATATGACACACAGTCACAATGGCGAGTGTCCCGCCTGGCCTTCAATCTGCTATAGGCCAGGTGGGAAGGTGTTAAAAGTGTCACATAGCATTGTGCTGCTGTACAGTGGCATGTGGTGCCATCCAGTGTAGTGCAGATAAATCCAGACATGCATTGTGGTGTGAACTGAGCACATAGTAAACAAGTGTTTTCTATGTGCCCCATCAGTTCCATGCGTTTTTCCTGTACACAATGTAAATGAGCCTTTAGTGCATTTTTTTTACTGTGCTTTTTTTAATGCACATTTACAGGTGTAGCCAGGTGCTTGGCTAAGATTGGAGAGTGAGAAAAACACTGGCTGCAGCTTCTCTCTGTAGCTGCTGCCCTGTGGTGCTGAACTGGTTAAAAGCTATGTCACCAAGAGAAGGGAGCTGAGCAGGAAGGGTTCAGATGTAGCCCAGTGCTAGCTAACTCACCTGTGCCATTGCAAGACATTCATCATAGGAACTATGTTGAGGTAATGCTCCCTCTAGTGTTTAGTTGTATTAGTGACATTGTGTTCAGAGGCACCGAGGAGAGGAGGAGCCAACAAAGAGTTGGGATTGTGGGACATGTAGTCGAGAAAGCTGAGATTTGCAAGGAGCCAATACTGTTGTGAACTACAAGTTCCATTCAGCTGGAGGAAGAGAAGTAGAATGCTGGGAGAGGATATTTATTTCAGACTCAGGAGAAAGCTCCTCCTCTTGGGACTACAGACTGATGCTGCATGGAGGGTCCTGGCTGCAGTGGAGAGATAAGTAGGCCGTGCAGTCCGCACGATGTGGAGAATCTTTGGTGGGTGAGCTATAGACCTGCAAGCACATCATCCATCCCAAGCTTTCTTTTGGTAGAATGACTGACCAGAGACATGCGCTTCATCACCGCCACAGTCACAGCAGAATCTCAGTGTTACAAGGGGCTCGGCCAGGTGCCCCCTATGCTGGTTGCAGGTTCTACAGGAGCTCTTCCAGGCCATCCTGATTCCCTTGAGCCATGTTGTCATCAGGATTGGTGAGCAGGCAGATGCCCATATTGTGTACACTCCTCACTAAGGCCCCATTCACACCTGAAAAAAACTCAAAGCTCCAAAACGCTCAGGGGGAAAAAAATCAATACTACTCTATTGAGGCGGTTCACATCTCCACTCCAAGTTGCCTGAAACAACTCCTGAAGCTCAAAAAAGTTTTAGAGCTACTTTTGTAGCTCAAATTGCGCAGATTTGCACATTTTTGAAACATTTTTATTCACACTTACATATGGCACACTTACATGCGTTTTAAAAAAAAAAATAAAAAAAAAGGTAATATATAAATAACTGTAAAATAAAAACACATATAAATAAAAAAAAATATAATAAATAAAATAACCCCTAACCTTAAAAAAAAAAAATATTTTTGGTATTATTATTTTTTTACTTTTTTTTAGGTTTTAGGGGGTTAAGGTTATGGGATAATTCTTATTCATTTATTATTACAGTAGTATTTATGATTATTTTTATTGACTTGTGTATTTATTTTACTTTATGTATTATTGCTATTATTATCACCATAAACCTAAGAAAAAATAAATAGGAAAATAATAAATAAAATACCATAAATAAATGAATAATAATATTAAAAAAACTAAAAGCTGTTGGAAAAACTAAAAAAAAACCCAGAAAAACCTAGCAACAAATGATACAACGGATGATATTTTTCTCTATTGGCTAAAAAACAGCCAAAGCTCAAAGCGCTCAAAAATCGTGGTAAAATTGTGTTAAAACATGCGCATGCAATCGCACAGAAAACGCTCAAAAACGCTATGCTCAGATGTGAATGGAGGCTAAGGGACACTGCATGCAGACACTCTACCCCATGTCTTTTCACTACTTAGCAGTCTCTATCAGGAACCATTCATATATATAACCATCAATGCACAGCAATCTCTTTGGGCCCTTATTGAGCTAGCTGAAGATCCAGGACACTCGTTCCACCAAGACTCTCTTTTAACACTCCTCAAGCCAAGGACTCTATAGGTGCCTATATCTGTGCATAGGTTAAAGGGGGACTCTGTGTAGAGTTTGTTTATAGCATAGCTCATACATTTAGCTCTTACAAAGTGTGTTGTTATTTCTGGACCTGCGGCATCAGGATTTTAATGGAGCAGGCTGACACTAAACTCTTTCTTTTCCCTTTCATACCTGGGGCCAAAGGCTCCCACAGAGCATATTTGAAACACTGTTTGAATCATTGTGTTCATGTCTGCCAAGTCCGCCTGCGTTCTCACTTTGAACCCAACAAGGTGGTGGTTAGTATTTCCATAAACATTATTTACTGTCTGCTGACTGAACAATTCTTAACAAATACTCAATCGCTCTACTGCATTCAGTTGTCTGTGGAATTGTTTCCTTTGTGCATAATGTCTGAATCCAGGGTGTCAGAGGTGTCGGCAGCTGGCAAGGTCAGGGCGACCTTTGGGAACCTGTGTCTTTTATAGTGGCCCTCACAAGGGTAGTACTACACAATGTTTGAGTCAGGCAGCACTGCACTATGGGAACTGTAGTCCAGAGGAGAGGGAATCCACTGTAATCAAGAGCTTCACAACTGCATTTCCTAGGAGAAGAGGAAAGAGCTGCATTTTCTCAAACTGTACAGGACACAGCCTTCCCTTCTTGTGAGGGAGATTGGAGAGTACATATCACTGTGCAGTGTGCACCATCACTGCTGCAAATCTGGAGTGCTGAGTTCGGGGTACCAATAGCCAGTGTCACCTGGGTGCAGAGCAGAGAGCTGTATGACTGGATGGTGAGCTGCAGTACTGCTGGGTCTGGTAAGCTGTTGCTCTGGGTGTTCTGTCTCTCCAATCTAAGCATTGAAAGTGTGATCTCTGTAACTTAGAGTTGTGATGAGATAGCGATAACTCCAATCTTAGTTGAATAACGCAGGCACTGACTCAATCCAGACGGCACCTTGTAGATCTTGTGAAGTTTATTCCATAAACAGAGAATCTTACAACAATGAATATCTGATAGGTCAAAAGATCATAATGTGATTTACTTCATGACATGAAGGGTGGGCTATCTATACAGCATGAACTAAACCAAAGGAAAGGGAGGAGCAGAGACAAAATAAAAAGAACACCTAAAGGCATATGACTTTCATGTGAGACATGACACTGGGGATTTACTATGTGCTGCTAAAGAAAGAGACTGAGCCCTTTGAGAACTGACCATACAGCCATCTAGTAGCCTTATTGCTGCCTGCAGGCTTGGCTGGGACTATTCTCATGTGCACCAATGGTACAACTGGGGCTCAACACTAGCCGGCTGAAGCATTAGGTCTAAAGCCTTCCCCTTTACAGCTGGGAGGGCGCAAGTAGCTGGTCTTGCCTAGGGAGCAAAATAGTCTGGCACCGGACCTGACTAGAGAACGTCTGTCGGGTGGAGACCACTCCACTTGACAGGGAAGGGAATGTGTGTAGCGTGCTGGTGCAGGAGCTCACTCGGCACACAGTCAGCTCTGACTGCAACAGTCCCCAGTAGCGGCGGTGATCATAAAGGTTCAGCCAGGCTGAAGCAGTACTTTAGCAGCACCAGGCAGCAATGTGAGTTGGATTCACCTGCGCCCCCCTCCCCACCAGAAAGTTGTTGCACCCAGAGCCTCTACCCCTTCGGCCCCCCCAACCCCCTTCCATTTCCCGGCCCTGATCTGAAATATAATGTTTACGCTTGGGATTAATACTTCTGTAACCGTGCGTTTTGATGTGTTTGTCATGTTTTTCTTGAAAAATACATGTGTCAGTTTTGCTGTACTTGGGTAGCCATAATGGCACCTCAAGTGTGACATGCATTTTTTTGTGTTTTATAATTGAAACTTTATAGTATAATGGAGCCTAACAGTATTAAAGCCCAACTCCAGGAAAACTAAAGTTCTTCTTTGAAGTGGGGCCCACACTGCAAAGGTTAATTGCTGTTTAGTCTAAGGGTCAAAAAAAGCACTTTTACTTACCTGATCCTCTGCTCTTCTGGCAAATTGTGCTCCCCTTTGGTGTGGAAGTGGACTATCCCTCACTGTACTCAATGTCCAGTGCAGGGCTATGGCCCCTGCATCTGTTTTAATGATGTCAGAGGACCTTAGACTTCTGGCATGCAGGGGAGAAGAGGCTGTGGGAACCAGTCCAGAAGTGTGGAAAAGCCTACGGGAGCGGAGGATTGGGTGAACATTTTTTTTTTTTTTTTTACCCCTAGACATAAATGGCGGTAAACCATTGTAGTGTGGTCACAGCTCCAGTGCAAAGGAGGACTTTTGGTTTTCCTGGAGCTCAACTTTAAGCAATACAGCAACATTACCCCCCTGTCCCCAGCCTGCCAGTTGGACAATGAAGACGCAACACACTGATGAATCATCAGCTCTGCTCACTATGCTCTCCCCTCCTGTCAGCATGTTCCCTGTCAGCACATGTGCAATGTAACTGAGCCTAACTGACTTCTAGTGTGAGTGCTGCTGTGCAAGGGATGACATGAGGCTGATATAATTCAGGTTGTGTTAGGGCTCGAGAAAAAGGTCATGCACTACCTTTTAAAACAGTTTATCAAGCATTTAAAAAGAAAACAGCTGACGCATTTCAAGGTCAAAATGAAGCATTTGTACCATGTATCCAGTGCCAGTTACTGGGGTCTGCGTATCCCTTGATGTCTGAAGGCACAGGCTTTTGTGAGTATGTTTTTCACACCTTTCTATATTAATAAACCTTTTTAAAGGTAACGCACAAGGCTTTGCGCCCCCTTCTTTATCATTTATTGTTCACTATAGAGATTTCCATCGTTGGAAGAGAGCAGGCTACCTGAGGTATACAATCATTGGAATCATGATCCAGGCCTGAAGGCAGAATGTTACTACTACAACACTTGTAGCTCTGATATGACTTTTGCAGTGAAGGAAATATGTATTTGATCCCCTGCTGATTTTGAATGTTTGCCCACTCACAAAGAAATGATCAGTCTAATAATCGAATGGTAGGTGTATTGTAACACTGAGAGACAGAATAGCAACAAAAAATTCAAAAGAACTGCATGTCTAACAAATGATGCACAGATTTGCATGTTCATGAGGGAAATAAGTATTTGATCCCCTTCACAAAACATGACTTCGTACTTGGTGGCAAATCCCTTGTTGGCAATCGGAGGTCAGATGTTTCCTGTAGCTGGCCACCTGGTTTGCACACATCTCAGGAGGGATTTTGGCCCACTCCTCTTGGCAGATCCTCTCCAAGTCATTAAGGTTTGGTGGCTGACTTTTGGCAACTCAAACTTTCAGCTCCCTCCTCAGATTTTCAATCAGATTAAGGTCTGGAGACTGGCTAGACCACTCCAGGACCTTAATGTGCTTCTTCTTGAGCCACTCCTGTGTTGCCTTGACCGTGTGTTTTGGGTCATTGTCATGCTGGAACACCCATCCACGACCCATTTTCAATGCCCTGGCTGCGGGAAGAAGGTTCTCGCCCAAGATTTGGCAGTACATTGCTCGTCCATTGTCCCTTTGATGCGGTGCAGTTGTCCTGTCTCCTTAGCAGAAAACACCCCCAGAGCAGACTGTTTCCACCACCATGTTTGACAGTTGGGATGGTGTTCTTGGGGTCATAGGCAGCATTCCTCCTCCTCCCAGCACGGCGAGTTGAGTTGATGCCAAAGAGCTCGATTTTGGTCTCATCTGACCACAACACTTTCAACCAGTCCTCCTCTGCATCATTCAGATGTTCAGTGGCAAACTTCAGACGGGCCTGGACATGTGCTTTCTTGAGCAGAGGGACCTTGTGGGCACTGCAGGATTTCAATCCTTGTCGGCGTAGTGTGTTACCAATTGTTTTCTTGGTGACTGTGGTCCCAGCTGCCTGGAGATCATTGACAAAATCCTCACGTGTAGTTCTGGGATGATTCCTCACTGTTCTCATGATCATTGACACTCCACGAGGTGAGATCTTGCATGGTGCACCAGACCTAGGGAGACTGACAGTTGTTTTGTGTTTCTTCCATTTGCGATTGATTGCACCAACTGTTGTCACCTTCTCACCAACCTGCTTGGCGATAATTTTGTAACCCAGTCAAGCCTTGTGTAGGTCTACAATCTTGTCTCTGACATCCTTGGACAGCTCTTTGGTCTTTGTCATGGTGGAGAGTTTGGAATCTGATTGTTTGATTGCTCCTGTGGACAGGTGTCTTATACAGGGAACAAAATGAGATTAGCAGCACTCCCTTTAAGAGACTGCTTCTAATCTCAGCTTGTTACCTGTATGAAAGACACCTGGTAGCCAGAAATCCTGCTGAATGATAGGGGATCAAATACTTATTTCCCTCATGAACATGCAAATCAGTGCATAATTTGTTAGACATGCATTTTGTTTGAATTTTTTGTTGATATTCTGTCTCTCAGTGTTACAATACACCTACCATTCGATTTTTAGACCGATCATTTCTTTGTGAGTGGGCAAACATTCAAAATCAGCAGGGGATCAAATACTTATTTCCTTCACTGTACCTTGTATTTGTGTTAGGGCTCATTTAAACTTGCAATTGGGGGGGGACATTAAAAACACGCAGTTGACTTTAACCTCCCTACCTAAAGCCTCAAGGCAGCGGACAGGGGTGTTGACATGCTGCAGTCACATGCTTTACTTCTTGCCTGCGACAAAAACTACCACTACTGGCATGTTTGTCGGGCAGCACCACTGCTGAATGCGAACCATTCAAGAGCCTAGGAAATCTCCATGTGCAGTGCCTGAATTTGTGACACGTTGTTAGAACAATTGCGGTTTATAACAGGCAGTGAGGAGGTGTTGCGTTACCTCCTCACCACCACCTGCAAAAATGCTTCTGAAAAGCGATCCAAATGCAGATTGCTTTTCAGAGGCTCTGCATTTTAGATTCTAAACTTAGCCCTACTTATGTAACAAAAAAAGATTTTGGTACAACTGTAAGTAGTCTGTTTATATCGGCCACTTTTGCATCCGTTCCCTTTAAATGGCATTGTGTAGCAGTGCAGAGATTACTTGCTGGGAATGTTATCTAACAATGCACCTTCAGTATGTTTGGGCTAATAAGCTGTCATTGGAGATGTGTGCCCTCTGCTGGTAAATCCTCATTACTTCCACCAGACTGCACCACTTTATACAGCGCCTCCAAAGTCAGATTTAACCCCTGAAATGCTTCTAATATAAAGAGGCTGCTGATGTCAGCAGATGGGGAGAACGAACTGGCAAGAATCTATAAACATTGACACCATTCAGGATTAAATGAAGTTCATTTACTTATTGAATTGCTCTTCAGTAGTGAGCTATACCTGCAGCGATGGGGTACAATGTACAGGTCACCACCGCAGAGCTCAGGTTTCTGCTTCATTCCTCATGCACACTGGACATTTTTACAGCGGCTGTTTTTGGCTTTTGACATTTTTTTTTCTACAGCTAGTAAACCCCCCAGCATGTTATCCTATGTGTCCATGTACACACAGGCTGTAATCAGCATTTTATGGCTGGAAAAAAACAGGACTAGTGGGCTTCTAGAGAAGTTTTATAGCTGTAAATGCTTGAACGCTGAAAAATATGGTAAAACGCTACAAACTGGCATTTTTGGACTTCTTTAACCTCTTGGCGCCAGCTGAACGCAAATGTGCGGCCTCCCGGTGTCTGTGCCTAGACGCCGAGCAGCCGCACATTTGCGTTCTATTAAAAAAATATATATATGTGCTGAGACACATGTCTGGTACTCACGGAAAGGTCTCGATCTCCTCTTTCGATCGGGACCTTTCCCGATCATGTGACCGCCGCAACGGTGTGTCACGGTGGTCACATGACCCTAAACCCCACCCCGCCTCCCGGCCCATTAAGGGTTTCAGAAGCCAGCGCCAAGGGGTTAACCAAAAAATAAAAAATTTTTTTTTGGGTAAAAAATAAACGCCAGTGAAATCGACACTAAACAGGGCAAAACAATGCTAAACGCTAATGCAAAAACGCTAAAAAAAAAAACTGAAAAACTCATGTTTTTAACGTGACTTTACACAGCTAATGTTACCAGCATCCAGTGTACATGAGGACTTAATGGGAAGGATTCACTGCTAGATGGAATTTCAATGTGTGTCGTGGCTAGTTTGTCCTCCGGAACATTCAGAAGCAGGACACTGTGACAGTTCTACCTTTTCATAATAGTCCAGTTTTTTTTTTGTTTTGTTTTTTTTTTGCATCCAACCATCTTGAGAAACCTTTTTTTCTACAATTTTGTAAGTGAAATTTTTGGTGTGTAAAGACATCTTCTGAAATTATTTACAGGAGAGAGCGCAGCGATGGAGCGATATGTTGCTGATTCTGCCATAGAAGGTAAGGGATTACTCATCTGTCATGACCTTTAGGCTCCATGTACACGGGACATCTTGTGGAAACTGACTGCTGGAAAACGTAGGTTAAAAAAAGTCAGTTTAGCCGCGTTTGCATACCGCGTTTGTGAGCGTTTGCATTTAAAAGCATTTTTTAAAGATAACCTCAGGAGACCTTCCCAAATGCCCAGAATGCACTGAAAAACAGTAAAAAATTAACTATTTCAGACATTTTGAGAGAAATAGAGAGAGCAGAAGCAGAGAGAGCAGTATTTGTTGAGATTAGCTGTCTTTTTTTTTTTTGTGGTGTTTGGATGTGTTCCAGCTCATTTCTGTGCAGAAATTATTGCAGCAGTGTTTAACATATTTTCTTTCATGCGAAACCTCAAAGTATGGTGTACCAGGTCCAACTGAGTACTGGGAAACGATTTGCATGCATTTTTCATGATGAAAAAAGGCTCTGGACAGCATCTGGAAATGGAAGAGTTAAAAAAAAGTTCCAAACGCAAATACTTATAAACGTGGTTAGCCGCGTTTACAAGCGTTTGGCATTTGAAACGCTGATAAAATCTACTCGTGAACGCAAGTTTGGTGCGTTCAAAAAAATTACTGTAAACTCAACTGCCTGTAAATAACGATGTGTACATGGAGACATAGGAAAACATTAGGGAGAGTTCAGGGGCTGCTAAAAAAAAATGCACAAAAGATCCTGAACGTGAGTTTATCAGCTGCAGTGTACATGGAGCCTTTAAGTAGGTCTTTCAGTAAAACTTTACTTAGACCTGTGATTGGGGTGGGGGGCAGCAAATATACGTGGTTGAACTGGCTTTCTGCTGCCCACCAGACGCCCACCCTCTTAAGATGCAATAGGCAGTGGACAGGGTGTTTATATGCCATGGCAGCAGCAAAGTTCACCCAACATTTAGTGGTCGGCGGGTGGCAAGCCCGCAGAATGCTGCACAGTCAAGCAAATGGAAAAGAGCCAATGCCCTGCAGCTGCATTGCATCGGTCAGCAAAAATATAGCTAAAACATGCAGTGAGGAGGAGTCGCACCGCTTTCTCACCGCCTGTCAGTAACCTCCGATGCGTGATCCAAACACAGAGTGGGCTTCAGAGCAAAGGGATATTTAGACACGTGTCTAAAACGACCCTAACTTTACAAGTCCACATGAAAATATTCCAAACAGGTCACACTAGACAACCGTTGGAATACAGTGTTCATGTATTTTGTGCCACAACTCCATCAGTATTCAGTAGCGATATAGTCTTCAGCCTGTAGATGGCAGTGTTTATAGGTTTGTAGCTGCATCTATGGTATACTCTCTTTTCTCTGAATAAAGTTTCCTGTTTCCTTGTTGCAGAAAAGCACATCTGGACTGTACACTGTCTGTTCTGTAGGACTATATACAGAATTACTAACGACAATTTCTCAAAAAGTTCTATATTTTATCATTAAAAAGCTGTCCTTGAAGTGTTACTAAACCCAGGACCCTGCATTCACCATATCTGGTATCCCAGAGTACACAGAAATGTGGTCTCCCACAGTACATGGAAATGCGATTATTTTAGTAAATCTAAACTACTAAATACCTTTTCTCATTAGCAGTTAGAGCAGTCTTGTGACTTCAGCTAAGCACTGGTTAAAGATTGTAGGAGGAGTTTTCTTTCTGCTCTAGGAGGATGCAGAACCCCTGACCTCTGTCTGGGCAGTGCTGATTGACCCTGTGGTGATCACATGCACTCTCCCAGGAATAAAAAAACCTCTCTAGCAATGCACACTAAACTGAGCATGTGCAGAAGGGCTACGAGTTCAGTCTGTCCTATCAGTGTGAACATTTGAACAAGAGGAGGGGCAGAGAAGTCAGGATAAAACTGCCTTTTTACACAATGCAGAGGATTAACCTCTTAGGTTCCACAGTGAGTCTAACCAGGGGCGGACTGACTATTTGGAAACTCGGGCCCGGGGTCAGTAGGGGGCCCCATGAGATGCCCCTGGTACCTTTTTTTCATAGGCTTTTATGAGTTTGGGTAAGGACACAGGGGCCCCATGATCCCCTATTGCCCGGGGGCCCCGAGAGTTGTCAGTCACCCCTGAGTCTAACAAGCATACTTTACTGCACATGCAGACTGATTTTACTGTTGTGGGTTTAGTAACACTTTGATCTCTAATCAGTGGCTTTGCATAGGCTGAGATGATGTCATCAGTCTACTGCAGGCAGAAGGAAGCTGTTTCTAAGTCTCTTCTCCTCCAGCCATCAGACTGCAACATGCATCAAGTTACAAGGCCAGAGGCTGCAGCAGGGGCTGATCTGTGTCAGACATTTGTGAACACATTCAAGAACTGCACAGGTACCAGGATTCATATAATATCATTTCTGAGCCAGCATGTCAATTAAAGAGGTAAATGCTAACCCTAGATGATGCCTGAACAAAGATGTCTCCATTCATCCCCCTTGTTGGGGGGAGCACTGTCATCTCTGTGAGAGGTGATAAACACTTATACAGTACACTGTACACAATGTGTACAAAACCCTCCAGAATTCCCATTTCTTCCCCATCCTGCACTGCTTTCCCTGGAGCTCTGCAAAGAACATGAAGTCAAATTACAGGCATGCCCTGCAGTAGTAGGAGTTTCATCTTTGAGGAGATGCTATGCCTCTTGTACATTTAAAGGGATGCTGAGACTACAGCCTTCTGATTACATCACTAACACTAATCAGGTCATTAGATTAAGAATAGAAGTCAGTTTTAGGAAATTCTGGAAATGCCTGCTACAATATATCCAGAGCACAAGCAGGCAAGCTTCTACAATAAAATGTAAAATGATATGATGTATACAGATAACCAGGACTGCAGATATGATCACCGTCATAGTTCTTTTTATTGGTTAGTATACCTGTTCCCTTGGCCTTAGGCAAGTCGCATAACAATCAGTGTGTTCTCTGTTCTGTTGTATTTTTGCATTGAACAACATCAGGTTATTATTGTTCGGTAATATGCAGACCTCTAGTTGAGGTTCTGGACTACCACAACTTGTTTACTATGGGATTTTGTTTTCTGGCTCTGTCCGCCCCTCCTCTTTAGTGCTAGTTAGTTCCGTCCTAGACCCTCCCCACTTATTCCATGTTTCCCCAGTCTGTGTTCGTTATTCATAGAGAGTAGGCTTAGGAAAGCCATTGTTTTTTTTATACTTCAAAAGACAGGAAACCCATGTTATGTACTGCAATTATCTGATTGCATTGGATTCAACTTCTGTGTCTTATTGAAGAGTCAAGCTGCCTGTGGATGGTGACAAGTCAGCCGGGGACTGTGGCTTAGGGATGCCATTGTCTTTTTATACTTCAAAAGATTGGAAACCCATGTTATGTACTGCAGTTATCTGACTGCATTGGATTCAACTTCTGTGTCTTATTGAAGAGTCAAGCTGCCTATGGATGGTGACAAGTCAGCAGGTGACTCTGGCTTAGGAAAGCCATTGTTTGTTTTTATAATTCAAAAGATTGGAAACCCATGTTATGTACTGCAAATATCTGACTACATTGGATTCAACTTTTGTGTCTTATTGAAGAGTCAAGCTGCCTGTGGATGGTGACAAGTCAACAGGTGACCATTTCGTAGGAATGCCATTGTCTTTTTATACTTCAAGAGACTGGAAACCCATGTTATGTACTGCAATTATTTGATTGCATTGGATTCAACTTCTGTGTCATATTGAAGAGTCAAGCTGCCTGTGGATGGTGACAAGTCAGCAAGTAACCATACTGTCTGGACAGACTGGGTCTATGGAGGTAGGTCAATCCAAAAAGTGGCATTTGAAACAGAACAATCCCCTTTTGGGTCATCAATTACTACATAGAGCGAGACCATACCCAGACAATCCACTCAGTTTATATCTCATCAGTCAAGCCTTTCAATACAGAATTGTTGGAAAATCTAAAACAGACTGTAATGTGTGTGGCCAGATTTGTTTCATGTGTTCCTGAATCATGATTTATGCTCCACAAAGTTTTGTGTGTGATATTTAACTTTTGTGCAGAGCAGGGAAGAGTTAAAACATCTGACAATTTATTTCCTGTTGAAGGGATAGGTGTCAGACAGTGAGAGACATCCCCCCACTTCCTGTCTCTGTGGGTGTCAGACAGAAAAGGAAGTGATGGGAAATCCCCCAAGGGACACAGTTGACAATCAAAGCACATTCTATTAAAGAAGAGATGGCTTAGAACAGGGGTGTTAAACTGGCGGCCCTCCAGCTGTTGCGAAACTACAAGTCCCATCATGCCTCTGCCTTTGGGAGTCATACTTGTAACTGTCAGTCTTGCAATGCCTCATGGGAATTTTAGTTTGGCAACAGCTGGAGGGTCGCCAGTTTGACATCCGTGTCTTAAAACCTTTTTAGGGATTGTATTACTATCTGTAATCCTGTAGGCTTGTTCACTGTGTTAGACTGACAGCAGTTTGCTAAGCAGCAGAGACGGTCACTTCTGATTCTTGTGTTTGCAGGGGATGGGCTAATATAAAACCAAATTCTGGTCTTTCTACTAGCTGCAAGAGCTCCAGGGCTACCCAAAGGGGGAATTGCCGAACACCTCCAGGGCTACCTACTGACGTAACATCTAATACAGAAGAAATAGTTTTTATTCCTTACCAACATGCGAGCAAATATGGAGGTGTCACTTATGTACGGTGAGTGATGGCATGAAAACCTCCACCAGTATCTTTTAATTCTTTACATTTTTTCTTTTTATGTCATTATTTCAGACATGTATTATTTTATTCCCTTGTATGATTTTGTATCGACAGCCTGGTGAGGTGATATGTGATCTCTGCAGAGGTCCTTAGGGACAAGCTACCATACATCTCATGGTCCTTAGGGACAGGCTACCATACACCTCACTGTCCTTGGGGACAGGCTACCATACACCTCACTGTCCTTGGGGACAGGCTACCATACACCTCACTGTCCTTGGGGACAGGCTACCATACACCTCACGGTCCTTGGGGACAGGCTACCATACACCTCACGGTCCTTAGGGACAGGCTACCATACACCTCACGGTCCTTGGGGACAGGCTACCATACACCTCACTGTCCTTGGGGACAGGCTACCATACATCTCACTGTCCTTAGGGACAGGCTACCATACATCTCACGGTCCTTAGGGACAGGCTACCACACATCTCACGGTCCTTAGGGACAGGCTACCACACATCTCACGGTCCTTAGGGACAGGCTACCACACATCTCACGGTCCTTAGGGACAGGCTACCACACATCTCACGGTCCTTAGGGACAGGCTACCACACATCTCACGGTCCTTAGGGACAGGCTACCACACATCTCACGGTCCTTAGGGACAGGCTACCACACATCTCACGGTCCTTAGGGACAGGCTACCATACATCTCACGGTCCTTAGGGACAGGCTACCATACATCTCACGGTCCTTAGGGACAGGCTACCATACATCTGAATGAGAACATGAAGAAGGCATGACAAGTATGTTACAGGAAGCTATAGCTTTTTTCTGTATTACAAGAGCCTGTGGACAAATCACAACAATCAATCAATTGCTTTTATTTCCTAACCTGCCCCAGGAAAATGACATCTGGAATGTGATTGGTTGCTACAGACAAGGCAGACACATTCTTCCTGACAGCCGATGGTTTTAGCTCAACAAGATGGCAGACTCGTGCATTTCCACTTTGTCTTGGCCTTTGAGGAGACACTGCCAAGAAACTGAGGAAGCCGTCTGGTTGAGCCGGCATAACCGGTTTCCTGTTGCTGTAGAAGCCTTATCTGTCTAGATTTGGGTGAATAACACTGAATGGAGCTCAGTCCTTGAACAACAAGAACCTCCCTAACCTGAACACATCATCTACAGGCAGGGAGCAGCTGGGGATGTATTGCCTCGGCAACCGCATCATCTCTAAGGTGCCCGGCTATCCTCCTCGCTGCTGAAGATGCTCTGTCATTGCCGGGCCTGCAATCTGCAACCGTCAGGTCTGGATACCAGGAGCACCCCCATTACAGATCGGATTTACAGTTCCCAACTACGATCTGACTTAAAGAATGACTCCAATTTCTTAGTCTGTTTTCTGGAAGGCTACAATACAAATCCCAGGCCACAATATTGTACAAAGAATGTCTCATTTTCCAGGTTATGGTATGGGTAATGGTATCCAGGTAATGGTATAGGTAATGGTATCCAGGTTATGGTATAGGTAATGGTATCCAGGTAATGGAATCCAGGTTATGGTATAGGTAATGGAATCCAGGTTATGGTATCCAGGTAATGGAATCCAGGTTATGGTATAGGTAATGGTATTCAGGATATGGTATAGGTAATGGAATCCAGGTTATGGTATAGGTAATGGTATTCAGGATATGGTATAGGTAATGGAATCCAGGTTATGGTATAGGTAATGGAATCCAGGTTATGGTATAGGTAATGGAATCCGAGTAATGGTATCCAGGTAATGGAATCCAAGTAATGGTATCCAGGTTATGGTATAGGTAATAGAATCCAGGTTATGGTATAGGTAATAGAATCCAGGTTATGGTATAGGTAATGGTATCCTGGTTATGGTATCCAGGTAATGGAATCCAGGTTATGGTATCCAGGTAATGGTATCCTGGTTATGGTATCCAGGTAATGGAATCCAGGTTATGGTATAGGTAATGGAATCCTGGTTATGGTATCCAGGTTATGGTATAGGTAATGGAATCCAGGTAAAGGTATCCAAGTTATGGTATCCAGGTTATGGTATAGGTAATGGAATCCAGGTTATGGTATAGGTAATGGAATCCAGGTTATGGTATCCAGGTTATGGTATAGGTAATGGAATCCAGGTTATGGTATCCAGGTTATGGTATAGGTAATGGAATACAGGTTATGGTATAGGTCAGTGATGGCGAACCCGTGGCACGCGTGCCACAGCCGGCACGCCGAGCCTTATCTGTGGGCACGCCAGGAGAATACCGTATTTTTCGCTCCATAAGACGCACTTTTTTTCCCCCAAAAAAGGGGGGAAAATGTCAGTGCGTCTTATGGAGCGAATATAGAGCGGCCGGTCCGGTATTTCCACCGCCACCGTGTCAGAATACCGGGCCGGCCGCTCAGCTCTGCAGTGGGACCGTACCTGTCCCTCTATCCAGCGGCGCGCTGTCTTCCCGGCTTCTGTAGTGTGCGTGACAGCCGGGTCCCAAGTGCGCATGCGCAAGAAGCAGTGCGCTTTGTGAATGGTAAGGCGGTACCTGGGACACATGACAGATCCCAGAAGCCGCCGGACCAATCACAAAGCGCAGCGCTTCTCGCGCATGCGCACTGGGCATCCGGCTGTCCGACGAGCGCCCACACTACAGAAGCCGGGAAGACAGCGCACGGCTGGATAAAGGAACAGGTAAGATAAAAAAAAAAACTCTGCGGAAGTAAGAGCGGGTACCTGTCAAATTCAGGTACCCGCTCCCCCTCCCTCCCCAAAGGTCAGCAGTCATCTGTACTGTCTGCAGTCTCTGGTCATCCCTGTACTGTCTGCAGTCTCTGGTCATCCCTGTACTGTCCGCAGTCTCTGGTCATCCCTGTGCTGTCCGCAGTCTCTGGTCATCTCCTGTACTGTCCGCAGTCTCTGGTCATCCCTGTACTGTGTCCGCAGTCTCTGGTCATCCCTGTACTGTGTCCGCAGTCTCTGGTCATCCCTGTACTGTGTCTGCAGTCTCTGGTCATCCCTGTACTGTGTCCGCAGTCTCTGGTCATCCCTGTACTGTCTGCAGTCTCTGGTCATCCCTGTACTGTCTGCAGTCTCTGGTCATCCCTGTACTGTCTGCAGTCTCTGGTCATCCCTGTACTGTGTCTGCAGTCTCTGGTCATCCCTGTACTGTCTGCAGTCTCTGGTCATCCCTGTACTGTGTCCGCAGTCTCTGGTCATCCCTGTACTGTGTCCGCAGTCTCTGGTCATCCCTGTACTGTCCGCAGTCTCTGGTCATCCCTGTACTGTTAATTAGTTTGCACTACTGTACGAGTTGTTTTTTCTAAACCAAAAGCTCGATATTCAGGTTTCATTGCAGTGTTTGCACTTTGAAAGAAATAAGTTGGTTTTGGGTTGCAGTTTGGGCACTCGGGCTCAAAAAGGTTCGCCATCACTGGTATAGGTTATGGTATCCAGGTAATGGTATTCAGGTTATGGTATCCAGGTTATGGTATAGGTAATGGAATCCAGGTTATGGTATAGGTAATGGTAGAATGTCTTCTTGAACCAGGACATGGCATAGGTAATGGTAGCATGTGTTCTTTATCCAGGACATGGCATAGGTAATGGTAGCATGTGTTCTTTATCCAGGACATGGCATAGGTAATGGTAGAATGTCTTCTTTATCTAGGACATGGCATAGGTAATGGTAGCATGTCTTCTTTATCCAGTTTCATGTCTCATCCAAGTATCTTCTTTACGTCAAATAGGTATCAAGAGTGTAGCCCAGAATTTAAATACTGTATTCATTAAAGCCCAATTTGGGGGAAAGAAAAACCCTTCCTTGCAGTGGGGCTACCCTTGTACTGCAAGGGTTAAATGCTAGTTTCTGTCTAATGCAGGTCCCCAAACCTTTCTGTACAAGGGAAACATTGTATATTTTACAAATATTTGTGGGCTGAAAAAAACATCCATTGGAGTCCAAGGGGACTTCCCATCACCCTTTTATCAGGGTCCCTAACAGAGTCCTCCTTATATGAGAGCTGCCATCAGAGTCCCGCCATATATTAAGGTCCCCATCAGAGCCTCTCTTAACATCAGGGCCCTTGTCAGATTCCTCCTTGCATTAGAGACCATCCTTACATCAGGGCCTTCATCAGAGTCCCCATCTTACATCAAGGTCCCAATCAGAGTCCCTTGTAACATTAGGCTCCCATCAGAGTCCTCCTTACATCAGGACCCCTATCAGAGTTCTCCTTACATTAGAGGCTCTCCTGACATCAGGGCCTTCATCAAAGTCCCCACTGTACATCAAGGTCCCCATCAGAGTCCTTCTTAACATCAGGGCTCCCATCAGAGTCCTCCTTACACCAGGGCCCCTATCAGAGTCCTCCTTACATTAGAGGCTCTCCAGACATCGGGGCCTTCATCAGAGTCCCCACCGTAAATCAAGGTCCCCATCAGAGTCCTCCTTACATTAGAGGCCCTCCTTACGTCAGGGCCACCCATCCGAGTCCTCCTGACATCAGGGCCCCTATCAGAGCCCCTCTTAACATGACAACCAGGCAACTTGCATTCTCAGAAGGAAGAATCAGCAATAGCAGCCTAATTATTTCTTTCAGAAAAGTTTCCCTTTACCACCTTTAGCTGGTACAAAGTGTCTTTTGTGCGTGTCTGGGTTTCCTTCTAAAACTGGATAAATGTTCACAGAAAGCCTCAGATTTTGAACCTGGTGGATGGGAATAGATGGTTTTTTCGGACTTGCGAAATGGGCCCCTTCCAGTGTACTCTGAGTGCTTTACACTGTGTATCCACTAGATGGCACTGGGCATTTCTTTATTGTCACAATGACTTGCCTGCCCAAATATTTATCTGACTTATTTCGTAGATGGAAAATATTGATCTCACAACACAAAATAAATAAGAGAAATAAATGGATATTTTTAATGCTTATGATTGCATGAATCACACAAGAAGTGAAATCCATAATGGTTGCATGAGCTCTAAACAATAAGTAAAAATCACTCAGAGATCTGTTAATCTAGGAAATGCTGCGACTGTCAAACAGTCCCTCAAATTTGGGGAGACGTCAGATTTCAGAGAGCATCGAACTGGTGAAGTGGTTGAGTCCTGCGCTGAACATTTTTCCCGCTATCTCTGCTTGATCTATTACAGGACAGATGGAAATATCTGAGGCAAATGTGATCTGTGACTGCAAATGACTCATATACAGTTGTGTCCAAAATTATTCAACCCCCACTGAAATTGAGTGTTTTGGCCAGTTTGACATTGCTTTTGATCATTCAGTCATCTTGCTTACATTTACATTAAAGAGGCACTTGTAGGTCAGACAAATATAACATAACAGTTATAATGAAATAACCACAAATGTCTTTTCTGTGCTCACAGCATTATCAGTTTTATTCAACCCCCAAGTGACATTCAATCTTAGTACTTAGTACAGCATCCTTTTACAGTTATAACAGCTTTTAAACGTGAAGCATAGCTTGACACAAGTGTCTTGCAGCGATCTACGGGTATCTTCGCCCATTCTTCATGGGCAAAGGCCTCCAGTTCAGTCACATTCTTAGGCTTGCGCACTGCAACTGCTTTCTTTAAGTCCCACCAGAGGTTCTCAATCGGATTTAAGTCTGGTGACTGCGATGGCCACTCCAAAATGTTCCAGCCTTTCCTCTGCAACCATGCTCTAGTGGACTTGGAGGTATGCTTGGGATCATTGTCCTGTTGAAAGGTCCAACGTCTCCCAAGCCTCAGGTGTGTGACGGACTGCATCACGTTTCCATCCAATATCTCCTGGTACTGAAGAGAATTCATGGTACCTTGCACACGCTGAAGCTTCCCTGTACCTGCAGAAGCAAAACAGCCCCAAAGCATGATTGACCCTCCACCATGCTTCACAGTAGGCAAGGTGTTCTTTTCATCATAGGCCTTGTTCTTCCTCCTCCAAACATAGCGTTGATCCATGGGCCCAAACAGTTCTAATTTTGTTTCATCAGTCCACAGAACACTATCCCACAACTTTTGTGGTTTGTCCACATGGCTTTTGGCATACTGCAGTCGACTCTTCTTATTCTTTGGAGACAGCAAGGGGGTACGCCTGGGAGTTCTGGC